>NC_136486.1:41077986-41212986 GCF_053919585.1 Euprymna scolopes | reverse complement strand
GTACGCATCCCTACTTCCACATGTAAACACACGCGCACATACACACATATACATTCGCATTGTTCATATAGACCTCAAGTGACCTTAAAGTGTTAAGTTGAGTGTACACACACACACACACACACACACACGTATGCGTATATATGAGTTCATACGCATATATCGATCCAGACATACATGTATCCCCACACATATACGTAAGTGAACGTGCCCATACAAATACTTATATCCGTATTGGACATACACATACCTACATACACACAGCCGCACGCTCATACACATATCTATAGGTGCACACCAGGTAACAGGCACATATATCCCCACATACACATACACATTCATAGGGACGTACATATACCGATACACCCATGTATATACAAACATACACACGGACATATACACAAAGATCTGGGTGTCATGATCGGCGGGTGCTCTTTCGGTAGCCAGCATAGGGGATCCGGTCGTCATCCTGCGAATGTTGGCCAACTTTCTAGTTTCAGAAACTACAATTAACAATGACGCTGAACAGGTAAGTATAACCCCTCATTTCAGGAAACAAAATGATCCCGAACAAACACAGCATAGCCATGATAACCATCAAAATGAAAAAAAAAAAACGAAGAAAGAAATGGACAACAAAAGAGAATAGACTCGTAATGGAATGCTATAATAGAAGTCATCGTAAATATAGATATGGGGGTTATCGGAAACGAATGAAAGAACTATGGGACCTATCCAGTGACTACCATACGACAGAACAAAGAATTGCGAACCAAGCAAGTCTGATACTCAAGAAAGTTGGCTCTCTAAACTAGAACTAACAGAAATTCAGCGAAAAATAAATGAAACTGAACAAGAAGCATCCCCAACGAAACCGCACGTAGAGAAACCCCACAAGTTGAAGCCTCACAAGTAAAAACACCAAAAGCCGAGGACCAACAAAGAACGAAGTCTACAAACGTGGAAACCGAGAACAATGAAACAGAACTAACAGAGAATGAACCAAATAAAATAAATAAAATAATACAACTGATGAACGAGGAAAAAACAAAGCTCCCATCGTTAAGGAACCAAGAGCAGAAGAAATTAAAAACAGAAACAGAGAAGGTTAACAAGCTCCTCCCACACATCCCAACAAATACAATCACAGACTTAAACAATCTCATTTACGCAGGCGCCAAAATGGTAAGTATGGATCTCAAATCAGAAAAAAACAACCGGGGACAAGGGGACCGACAAAACCTGGATGGGAAATAAGACTAGAAACTCAAATACACAAGCATAAAGAGAAACCAAAATGATCAACTGGAAGAAAGCAATGTGGAGAAAACAGAATATTGAAAATGTAACTGGCAGGGAGAGGCTAAACAAGAAACATGAAGAACTAGACCAAAAAATAAAAGCAAAAGAAGCGATCTTGAGGCGATATAGATATAAATCTGAATAATGCAAAGAAAGCAGAACATTTGAAACCAATGAAAGCCAATTCTACTAAAATGTGAACGGAGGCAAAACAAAAACAGAACAACCAAATCCGACAGAAACAAAACTCTACTGGAGTAATATACGGGAAGAGCGACGAGATCACAATAGAAATGTCGAATGGCTGAAAGACATGACAGAAGAGTTAAAACAAATAGAAGAAGGAACAGCGAATGAAATCAGCAAGGAAACCCTAAAGAAAACCATAAGAAAAATTGCAAACTGGAGAGCACCAGATCACGACGGGATACATGGATACTGGTTCCAAAAAATTCACAACCTTACACGAAAGACTAGCCCAAAACCTGAGAAGATGTATACAGGAAGCAAGCGTATCAGACTGGATGACAAAAGGTAGAACTACACTGCTACAGAAGGACACGGAGAAAGGAACCGTCCTTAGCAACTATAGGTCAATCATGTGCTTACCAACTATGTGGAAGATACTGACAGCACAACTGAAGGAACAAATATACCACTCCCTGAATAACCGTGGACTCATCCCCGAGGAGCAGAAAGGATGCCAAAAAAGGAAAAAGAGGAACACATGGCCTGCTATATATAGATCAAAAGATCCTAAAGGAGGTAAAAAGGAGGAGAAAGAATTTAGCCATGGCATGGATCGGCTAAAAATAAGCGTACGACAGGATCCCCCAAGCATGGATAATAGAATGCCTAAAAATGTATAAAATACCAAACGGGATCACCAATGTAATAGAAAATGCAATGAAAACATGGAAACTCGAATTGACAGCTGATGGACAACACATCACAGAAATTAACATACAAAGAGGCATCTTCCAAGGAGACTCACTATCACCACTACTGTTATTCATAGCCATGATGCCCTTGAACAGTATTCTGAGAAAGTGCCAAGCCGTATACAAATTCTCCAATGCAGAGAAAAAAATGAACCACCTGATGTACATGGACGATCTGAAACTTTTTGCAAGGACCGAAAAGGAGCTAGAGACACTAATTAACACTACCAGGATCTTCAGCCAAGATATCCAAATGGAATTTGGAATGGAAAAGTGCGTACAACTAGTTATAAGAAAGGGAAAACTAGAAACGACAGAAGACATGGAACTACTCAACAGAAATTAGGGCGCTAGGGGAACAAGACGACTATAAATACTTGGGAATTCTGGAAGCGGACACCATCAGAGCAACAGAAATGAAAGAGAAAATTCGAAAGGAATACCTCAGGAGAACAAGAAAACTCCTGGAAACGAAATTATATAGTAGAAACCTAATAAAAGGTATAAATACATGGGCAGTGTCACTAGTAAGATACTCTGGACCATTTATAGGATGGACAAAAGAAGATCTGAGACAACTCGACCAGAAAACCATGACACTCATGACCATGCATAATGCAGTGCACCCAAAGGACGATAGTGACAGGCTCTACGTGAAAAGGAAAGACGGCGGGAGAGGACTGATCTGTATAGAAGACTGCGTGAAGGACACGAAAAAAGAACTAGAAAAATACATAATGCAAAACACTGAAAGGATAATTATGGCAGCGAGAGACACTGAAAAAAAAACAACAAAACAGAAAGCAGAGAGACAAATGACAAAACGAGAAAAGAGAAGTGGGAAGAGAAACAACTCCACGGAGGATGTATAAGAATGACAAAAGATGAGAAAAACGAAAACACCTGGACGTGGATGCGGAAAGGACATATAAACCGAGAAACTGAATCTCTAATAACTGCAGCACAAGATAACTCGATAAGAACCAACCATATCAAAGCAAGAATCGATAAAGTACAAGAAAACAGCAAATGCAGACTATGTGGACAAAGAGACGAAACGATAAACCATATAGAAAGTGAATGCAGCAAACTGGCCCAAAAGGAATACAAAAATAGGCATAACCAAGTGGGGAGGGCGGTGCACTGGGAATTGTGCAAACGACTGCATTTTGAGCGTACAGACAAATGGTACAAGCATAAACTCGCAACAGCACTCGAAAACGAGAACCACAAAATCCTATGGGACATGGACATACAGACGGACAACCACATCTAAGCAAGAAGATCAGATGTCGTAATCATTAACAAGAAAGAAAAATCCTGTCAAATCGTAGACTTTGCTGTCCCAGCTGACCACAGGGTGAGTATGAAAGGAAAGGAGATACGAAGCAAATACACAGCGCTAGCCACAGAGTTAAAATGGATTTGGATGATGAAGAAAATCAAAATAGTACCGATAATAGTAGGAGCATTAGGAACAATTCCGAAAAACTTCGAAAAAAGAATGTCAGAAATTTGAATCAGAGGAATAACTGCAAAAGTACAACGACTAACGATAATAAAAACGACTGAAATATTAAGGAAAACCCTTGAATGCGGAGAATAATACAAGACAATATAACGAATAAGTGTTACAGGGAATGAAGACCACCGAAGCTGCATATCTACAAGTTCTACACCCCCATCATGCATCCCCCCATAGTTTCACCACCGCTCCTCCCAATAAAAAGTGACACCAAAGAGCTGAGAAGGGTCAAGAAGGACCGAAAGACCGAGGAGAGAGCGCCATCCAGACCTCAGTTGGACAAGCGCAAGGATAACTGGGACTTTGGGGAGGCTTAGTACCACTCAAATTCCAGTATAAACCAATGGCCACTGCCGGCGAGAAATCAATGGTAAGAGGATGTTGCGATGATGCAAGTTTATTTGCAAATGCTATCGAAGTAGATGGAGAGAACTGGACGTCTGGGGAAACTTGTTATCACTCAGCCTCCAGAGAACACCACAGGTGTTCAATCAAATCGTTTGTTCACTTGTATGAAAGCTCCATGTGAGCCAATAATAATAATAATAATAATAATAATAATAATAATAATTATTATTATTATTATTATTATTATTATTATTATTATTATTATTATAAACTCACTAATAATTTTTACGCAAATTGTCAGCAGTGACAATAATTGACTATAACTGCTGGATCTGGACTAAGTGATAACATATCTCCTTTAATTTTTAGAATATCCCACCTCTCTCAATAACTTTTGGTAATTGTTTTCGGTTATCAAAACTGATTTCTCGTTAGAAACGGCCCTTGGTTTTCTGTGAGTCTCCTCAAGATTCAAATACTCTCACATGATTCCAATTCATGTCTGGTTAGTGCTCTTCCTCGTCCCCATTTCATCCTCCTTTACCTTTCACAACAATTTCGTGTGGTATAATCCGAGGAAGACTGTTGGCTTTGAAGCAGATTTGTCATCATTTTCTATGTGTATATTCCAATTTATGTAGCGTAAAAATGTTAGAAAGAGGAGTTTGAAAGTTACTGTAAAAAAGGGTGCTTTCAGCCCAAGCAATTGTTGCTTGAAATGGTTTCTTGTAATTCTTAAAGAACATGAGCTTTGAATGAAACCATCCATTTTTGGTACAATCCTACTGCAGACTGGAAGGCATTTTTTAAGAATTCAGTCATTTGCCTTAGATGTGTGTGCATTCGATTAGCCTGAATTTTGGCAATAGATCATGATTTCCGGTGCGATTGAGTCAGAGAAGTATGTTATCAATGAAAATAGTGGAAATATTAAAGGGGAAAAAACCAAGAAATAATACAAAATTTATAAATAAATGAAAAAATGAAAGAAAAAAAGGAAAATAAGTACAAATGAAAAAGTAAAAAGTATTTTAGAAAATAAATTTCAAGAACAAAACAAACAATGAAGAAAAGTATTAATTGAATTCAAATTATTTGAATAAGCGGTGTGCTGAGAAGACGGATAAAGCAGAAGATCGAAAGGTCAAAAGGTCAAGGTGGAAAGTTCTATGTAAGAAGGCAAACATAAATCGAAGAAAATGAATGAAATAAACAAAAAACTGAAAAGCGAAAATTATATAAAAGAACGAGAAATTTTGATTGACTGATTGTCGAGAGTTTTACCTGATGTCAGTTGCTGTTGGATCAGTGTATGTTGCAGTAGTGCATATGATTGATGCAGGACACGAACAATAAAACATCGATGTTGTTTGGTTGCAAGACAATAAAAAACTAAATAGATATTTGATTATATAAAATACAAGGTGTCCAAAAAGTTATTGAAGGGTAAAAATATTTGTCATTTTACGATTAATGATTTTTTTTTTTACACAGTGATCACCACTTATCAAGGTCCGGAAGCAACTCAGGGATAAGGGTTATTGCAAGTACATTACATTAGTGTGGAGATTTGATGAAGTATTTTTGTCTACTTCAGATATTTTACAGATAATATTTGAGAAATTAATTTGAACAACGTACGCAAGTTGTGAAATTGCTTTACGAAAATCAGGGATCAATTTGGCGACAATATTATCTCTCGCTATGGCAATGTCAAATGGCCATCACGTTCCCCAGACTTGACTAGCCCCACTTTTTCTTGTGGAAATATCTTAAAGAAACAGTTTATGTTAGCAAATCCAAAGTCTGCAAGAATTGAAGGAAAACATAAGGAACGAAATAAGAGAGTTTAATAGCAATCCAGAGATTCTGCAATCTGTCATTAAAAATGTTTTTGAAAGAGCACAAATATGCAAAGATTCATAAATATAGATTGTTTCCTCATGTCTTAGTCAGATTGTGTTAAAATTACAGAAATTTAAAATCTATTTAAATTCAAAATCTTTCAGTGACTTTTTGGACATCTGTACTACTACTACTACTACTACTACTACTACTACTACTACTACAGTAATACCGTACAAGTTATTTTTTTAGATGACTTTTATAATAGACATTGCAAACGGCCGTGAATATATCAAGCACTACGTCTTTAACTTGAAATGCTTTATCGAGGATGCACTTTATACGTTCAGTGATGATCGTTAGAATATCCGTATTGGAACGGAATTACCTTTCAATATGGCGGAAAAGCTGTTAGGCTTACCCTAAGTTAAACACTCTCACCAAAAGATTACATTCACTTTGTGGCTTTACTTTACTTAGCTGAATTTTTAAAAATAATTTTCTTACAAAAAAACTATTTGTGCAGACCGGGGTCATATTAACAGACATCGAAAAATGTAGGTTAGGTTAGTAGGGCCCTCCTTATGCTCATTGTTTTTCGGGTGCTCCGAAAACAAGCAGATCGTCCTCTATATGAGAGTAGGGATTAAGTGGGATGGTAAAAATAAAACAGTTTCGATGTAATATGGAAAACACCCGTCTAGCTGAATCCACTGTGAAAAATTTCCCCCACTCTATATCTGTGCCTAAATCAAAACGTGGATTCCATGAACAAAGCTTCTTTCTTAGAACTGCACGCCTGTGGAACTCTGTTCCGTCTGCCTGCTTCCCACCGGACTACAAACTGGATGTCTTCAAGTCCAACGTTAACAAATTCCTAATGAACCGCCCCCTTAAGTAAACACTACATCAAATCTCCACACTAACGTTATGTACTTGCAATAACCCTTATCCCTGAGTGGCTTCCGGGCCTTGATAAGTGGTGATCACTGTGTAAAAAAAAAAAGTGAATCTTCCAAGATATATTATTGCAGTTCAGTAGTGATCGAGGAAAAGTAAATGTAGAAAGTGTGTATCTTTAGAGAATTTTTAATACAAAAATACAAAACAAAATTGAGTTAGGATTTATTAACTCTACTAACAAAGGGCGTTTTAAATTTGTGGGATAAGTCTTGCAGGATGCAAGACTGCGGGTGCCATGACTTCAGAGAACACGAACTCGCACTCAAGAAATACACAATTTAGTCTACAAAACTACATGCGCTATAATCTCCTCCAATCGCATTTTATCTCTAATTAACGTTAATTTTTAAAGTAGACAATCAAGTCCCAATGTGTTTTATTA
Source organism: Euprymna scolopes (assembly GCF_053919585.1). NCBI lineage: Eukaryota > Metazoa > Mollusca > Cephalopoda > Sepiida > Sepiolidae > Euprymna > Euprymna scolopes. The sequence goes on along the minus strand of NC_136486.1, from coordinate 41,205,680 downwards.
ATGATGCGTTTTAGTTTGTCTATCATCGTAAGTTTTGTTCCGGAGGCAGATGTGCTCCATGCGTTTTTCATGCGATAAATAATATTCCATTATTTACGTTTGTGCTTTATTTTTTCCTCTGAGTGATATTTGATTTGTGTCGACTGTATATACACACCTGAAATTCTGGTATTCCAGTACCTGAAATAAAAAAGGGTTTATCGAGGGTGTCTACGTTGTGGGGGCACAAGTGTCTGCAATCCGCCAGATCATTCACCATTAAAATACTTGTAGAACAGGCAGAGAAATTAAACATTTCGTCGATGGGACAGAGGCTGAAGCTTAGATGCCAGTTCAGGGCCTATCAGATTGACGACTCTCTTTTGAACCTTGATTAGGAGCGAGAGACAAGTAGCAGATGCACCAGCCCAAATGTGACAGCAATACTCCATACATGTATGGAGTATTGGATACTTTCGGGTGTTAGTAGTTTTCTAGCACGGTAGAGAGAGCCTACCTTCTTCGCAGCGGCCCTGGCAATGCTTTCAATGTAATTGTTCCAACTCATGTTTCCTGTGAACGTTAGGCCAAGCAGTTTGAAAGATGTATTCTCAGATAAAGAGACACTGGCCATTGCTATTGGTGGCAGAGAAGGTTTCTTGTAATTATTGAAGGAAACCAGTTTAGTCTTGGCAGCATTGAATGTGACCATCCATTTTTGTCCCCATTCCACTACAGATTGGAGGTCATCCTCTAGTGTTTTTGCCATTTCTTTAGATATGTGTTCATTTTTTTTTTCCTGTCATGCCTGTTATAGAATGTGGTGTCATCAGCATATATACCCATCTCAGAGGCAATTTTGTCAGGGAGGTCATTAATAAATATCAGGAACAATAGAGGTCCAAGGATAGACCCCTGAGGCACTCCCGCATTTATATCATATTGTTTAGATGTATGACCGTCGAGGACAACCTGGATTTTTCTCTTATCTAAGAAGGATTTAATTATGTTATGTATTCTACCAGCGATACCGTATGATCAAATTTTCCTGAGGAGACCCTCATGCCATACCCTGTCAAAAGCCTTTGATATATTTAGAGCTACCGCTCTGCCCTCCTCTGCTTTGTCCAGTGAATGGTATATACGTTCAGAGATTACAGTGAGGATGTCTGCTGTGGAACGGGCTTGTCTAAATCCATATTGTTTGTCAGTCAGAAGTTTAGCATCTGTAAGGTGATGGACTAAAGCATGATTAATTATGGTCTCAAATATTTGGCGAAAAGTAGGAGGAGGCTAATGGGGCGATAATTTGATGGATCAGTTCTTTCGCCAGAATTCTTGGATACTAGTACCACAGAAGCAGTTTTCCAACAGCCCGGAAAGCAAGATTCATTAAGGCATTTGTTGTAGAGTTTGGAGAGAACTGGAGCTACTTCGGCTGAGCACTTTTTTAATAGCACAGCTGGGATGAGATCGGGTCCACACCCTTTTGAAGTGTCAAGGTTTTTTATGATAGCATGCACCTGAGCAGGGGTGATTTTTAGATTGTCTAGCGTGGCGTCTGTCCGCAAAGGAAAGTCAGGCAGGGGGTGGTTGGAAGGGTCCAGTGTGGAGTTCGAGGCAAACCGGCTGGCAAGCATATTAGCCTTGTTGGTTGCTGAGCAAACAACCTCATGATTTTTGGTTAGTGGGGAAATTGTTGATTGCCCATTATTTGCTATACTGTTGTAGATTTTCTAAAAGTCACGCGTTCCTAATTTTTGTGCTTCGATGCGTTTTTTAATGGTTTCAGTAAATTCTCTCTTAGCTGTCGCTATTTCTTTCTTAACGTTACTTCTAGCTTCTATATACTTCTGTCTTTTTGAACTGGATTTATGTCAGTTAAATCTGCGGTACGCATGCTGCCTTTGAGCAATGACAGTTGCGCAAGTAGAAGTAAACCATTGCGGAGAGTGGGGCTTGCTATAAAATTTGCGCATGGGAACATGTGCTAAAATTGCCGTTTTGAACCATTCAGTGATTTCATTTGCGCACTGTTCAGCAGGAAGAGAAAATATATTTCTCTATGGGGCATCTCTGATAAGATCTCTGATGGCTTCCCAGTCAACCTTTTTATAATAACTCGCTGTTTTGAGCACTGGCTCTTCAATTTTGGGTCTAGAGTTTAAGGCGATTTCAACTATTATCACTGCATGATCAGCGTTCCCAAGTGGGCTGTCAGCATTTGTTATACAATCCTCGGGAACTGTGGTCAGAAACAGATCTAGAAGTGATAAGTGTTGTTCTTGCTGGTCAGGGAAACAGATTGGAAACGTAACCATTTGTGGTAGGGAGTGAGATATAGCGAAGCTATGTGTTGTGCTGCCCGCTGCATCTGTGTAAGTAGAGAATCCAAGCCAGTTGCTGTGGTGGACATTAAAGTCACCAAATACATGTACTTGTGCGCTAGTGTCGAGGGAGGGTGCTGTGTCTATGTTGTCAGAGACTTTGTTTATTATGGTGCAGTCCTTGGTCGAGGGAGAGCGGTAGAGAAAATAAAAGTAGCTAATGTTATGTTGCACGTTTAGTCTAAAGCACATAAAGGTTTGATCGTCCGATTCTGGGTTTGTTTCTCTACTCAAGGGGAGGGTGTTACGAATGCAGAATCCAAGTCCGTGCATATGTCGACAAAGTGGGAGATAGCCAGGCATGTTAAAGTAGTTAGAGGGGTTGGAGGAGTATAGGTTAGTCTCACTTAGTGCTAAAATCTCCGAGGTTTTTATTAGGAGAAATGCTTCGACATCATTTAAATTAGTTCTAAGCCCACGGATGTTCGTAAATGCAAGCCTCAAGTGAGAAGGCGGGTTGGGTTTGTTTGAGTTTGGGCCTAGTTTTAGCGTAATTTTTTATTGCACTGTCATTTTTTAAAGAGTTTCAGTTTAGGTAAGAGATGCTGAACAAGTGATTATGCAGAATACCAGACATGCAACAGAAGCAGACCATCAGTTGTCCTGCCATCTACTATGATTGTGGCCTCGGGATGAGTGGAGGATCCTTTTCCATGCGCGACATTGCACTACAAACAACCTGATATTATACAACTGTTGATGGAGCAGCTGCTCTAAGCGCTACAAAAGAGTTAGGGCACCTGTACTACCAGTCGGGAACAGCAGTCAAGAACTGTCTATCCGGTACCCTCAACCAATCAGACGATGGTCAACCCAATCTACCCGCGTTGGTGGCTAATGTAAACGGGTTAGTTTAAAAGGGTTATATATCAACTGAAAAATTATATTCCTCAGTGATTACAGGGCATTGCTATTTCATTGTTTTTACTGGAGGAGGGCTGAGTAAGAGTCCATGCAGTGGAAGCAGCTATATTTGCAAACAGGTCTGTTGGAAGGAGTTTATATGGTTTGTTTTTTCCTTTAGGTTAAAAGAAAAACAGTTTCCTTTTCTTATTTTTATGTTGGCTTAGGAATAGGATAATATGTTGCAGAATGGTATGTTATTACGAATTAACTAGAAAAAAATTGTACAAGATCTGGATATTTTAGATAGCAGGAGGGTTAAGTTGTATATTCAATAGATACAAGTAACGTCATTTTTGATATGAAGTACATTACAGTACAGGTATAATTGAGAGTAAATTATATGTTATGTCGTATACAGTATGTATAGTACAATAAATAGATATATGAACATATTTCCAGTAGATGCGAATATATGGAGATTGTAGGTATTAAGTAGGTTACCATTTCTAATGAAGATATCTTCAGCTTTCGTTTAAAAATCAGGAATTTGTATTTTGCATTATAGAGTATCGGTTCAGTTTTTGTATTTAACATTGCTAATCTAAGGAAGGGACAGCTATTGCTATGTAATATAGATAGTTGTGTATCTAAGCACAGACTGTTGTTAGTGAGTATCCACCTGGATAAGAATAAACTAATGCATACCTAAGGGGTAGAAATGTACAGATGTTTAGTGATCATGACTTCCAATCAGTCAGCATGCGAAGATTAAGGGCTGAAAGCTAAAGATCCCCATCTAAGTCGGGTGTATTGTATGAGTGTTAGTGGCAGCTTGGGGAGTAGAGCAGATTGTTAGTTTTCAGGAGAAGATTAAACTTACAGAATACAGTTAGGATTAATTATAAGAGTTTTGAGTGCCAAGTAACGTTTAGTTTGAGAAGAGAAGAAAAAAATTTTTTTTAACTTAACATGCAAATCAGACATAGACAGTCATCTTGAAGGCAAAGTACATATTGGATATACATAGCAATCCAGCAAGGGTGCTTGTACGGTAATGAGAAAAAACTATTAGTATATAACGCGTCGGGATTAATTAAATGCAGTCACTTTCGTCAAGCTCAAAGCATTGTGTATCTATTCAGTAATAGTCCTTGCGATGTAGCTAATTTCACTGTGTATTTTAGTTTCAAATATAATTGAAAGTAAGACTAACTATATTAGATGGTTTGATTGGCTAACAAGGAAGCAAGCATTTTCAATACAAGCAAGCTTATAGTAAAAGTATATATTAAGTATATTACTTAAATAAAACCCTAACTTCATCTAATGTAATAGAGAATAATTCCCGGCTTTTTTGTTTTTTATCGCTAGTTTACTATTAATTATTTCAATAGCGATTAACAAACCAATAAAAGCAGCAATATATTAAATTCATGAAGGCTTCATAAAATAACCAACTCGATTCAGATTGCTCAAATGGTAGCCGATTAAACATCTTACAATCAAATTTTACATCTTGGCTTATGCCATCCATCTTTTTTTTTTTTTTAATTAAAATCTATAAATATTTATACAATTGTTTATTCCAAGAAAACAAGAATAATATTAAATGAGACAATACATATAATACTGGAGATTTCACCTAACCAGAAGCAAATTGTTAAGATGTTTAACCAAAGTGAATACAAAAGAAATTCACATGAATGATGTATAGGGAATTTCCTAAGAAACAAAAATATCTAGATGATCAAGTTTTAAATCCATTCGTTTTTCTTCTCTTACGTCATTATTATGATTCCATATGGCTGGTTAGTGTTTGGAGTTTATGTGGGTTGGTTTCCGCTGCCGAAGGTTTTCCTTAAAATTTCAACTGGTTCCATTATTACAATCCGTAGTATAGTTTTAGTCTACTCCCCCTTTAATTCCATTTTCTTCTAGTTGTTGTTCACGTTTTCCGATAGTGTTCCTAGTGCTGCTACTATTATTTGTATTATATTTTCACTTCCTTCATGTTCCATATCTTTTTCAGTTGTTTATTATTATCATCATTATTATTATTATTATTATTATTATTATTATTATTAATAATAATATTAATAATAATAATAATATTAATAATAATAATAATAATAATAATAATAATAATAATAATAATAATAATAATATTGACTCACTAAGAGTAGTCACACAAGCAATCATCAAAGATTTCTCTTTTTAGATCAACCTGTGCTGATCTCTGGAATCTGAGTGACGACAAATCTCCTCAGATTTCCAGTACTCTCCACCTCTTTCGATAACCTTTGCAGATGGATTTCCATTATCGCAACAGCCGTTTACCATTTATTTCCTGTTGGCATCAACAATTGGTTTTAACTGGAATTTGGTAACAATAAGCCTCCGCAAGATCCCAGTCCTCTTCACAGTTATCCAGGAGAGGTCTGGCTAGTGCTTTCGCTCCTCTGTCTTTCCATCCTCGTCGACCCTCTTCAACTCGTAAGGATTGGTGCCTTATTAGCATCAGCTAATAATAATAATAATAATAAAAGTTATTATTATTATTATTATTATTATTATTATTATTATTATTAACTTTTATTATTATTATTATTATTATTATTATTATTATTATTATTATTATTATTATTATTATTATTATTGGCTCACAAGGAGCTTTCACACAGGTCATCAAAGATCTCTCCTTGAAAGCAGGATGTGGTGTTCCCTTGAAGCTGAGTGACAATAAGTTTCCCCAGGTTTCCAGTAATTTTCAGTCTTTCGAAAACATTTTCAGATAAATTTGCATTATCGCAACAACTGCTTCCCATTTATTACTATTATCTATATATTAATACGATAGCGTGTGTGTTATTTTCTGTGGCACGCTTACATCCGGGTCGTATAATGATTATGTACTTCCATTTCTTGCCATAAATAATTTTACCAAGAATTCTTCATAAGTTTTGGTTTCGGTTTCGATTATAGCTGATGGCACTTAAGTCATCTATCCTTTTTATAAATAATTATATCAAGAATTCTTCATAAGTTTAGTTTTTAGTTTTAATTATGGCTGAAGGAACTCAAGTTTATATATATATATATATATATATATATATATATATATATATATATATATATATATATATCACAAGTTTTTATTTTCGGTTACGATTCAAGCTAATGCACTCAAGTCATATGGATATATTTTTTATTTTTTAAATCTCAACTTTATAATATATAAGGATCGATAGAAAATTAACTCTATAATAATATATACGAAATTTGCAAGAATTACTTTACGACCGGCTTTGCCAGGCGTTCGTGCCAGCTTAGATAAATACTTTTGCAGTTTTAACAAAAAAGCTACAATAATATCAGAGCATCTCCATTTACACTGAACATCTACTGAATGACGATATCAATATATTGCATATGAATGAGTCTTCTGTGGAATTTCCACAGGTCCCGCTAGTTATCATTATTATCATTATTTGTCTGGTTCTTATTGTTGTTAAAGCTAACGTTCTGTGAGTATTAACCAATTATTACATATTTGCACTCAGATGGTGAATTGTGCTTTCTAGTATAGATCACTATCAACGAGTAACCCAGCAGGGAATATTATATGGATTTTAAAATCCAATATTTTCGATCCTCCCACATCATTCATTGTCGTTTTCCTCGGAATCACAACTTCAGTGTTGCCAGAACAGTCTCATATCTGATTTCATAAAGTTCGATAATTAAGTCGATTTTTAGGGGAGGGGTTGTTATAGAATCGGATTCCTGTTCTTTTCGACGCGTCCCACTTAATGGGATTTGATCATCGTGAGATGATAGATATCGGTGTCGGGTTTTAGTTTTCTATCAATTTTCATATCAATCGAATGCCAAGTAATGAAAACTTTTTGGGGGTTCGGGCTCATTTATCCGCGATAATAGTAAGAAAAAATAAGCAGTGTGACCCCCCCCCATTGAATAAATCATTAGTATTAGTAATTAGTAATTCATAAATCGGTATCTTTGTAAAGTTGTCTATCTTTACGTTTATATATTTGTACACAAGCCACTCATAAACTACTTAACCAATCATTATAAATTTTAGAAAACTATATATATATTCCTATATATATATATATATTTATATATATATATATTCATATATATATTCATATATATATTCATATATATATATTCATATATATATTCATATATATATATTCATATATATATATATTCATATACATATTCATATATATATATTCATATATATATTCATATATACATATTCATATATATATTCATATATATATATATATATATATGTTCATATATATATCCATTCATATATATATATCTATTCATATATATATATTCATATATATATATTCATATATATATTCATATATATATATTAATATATATATGCATATTCATGTATATATATTCATATATATATATTCATATATATATATTCATATATATATTCATATATATATATATATTCATATATATATTCATGCATATATATATTCATATATATATATTCATTTATATATTCATATATATATTCATATATATATATATATATATATATATATATATATATATATATATGAATATATATACTTCAGAATAAAATCATCTAAAAATCAACTGGTATGGAAACCTGTTATTATAAGTTTTACAAGATATTATTGGTAGTAATATTCTATAAGTACTGTCCCACCTAAATAAAAATGGCTCGATATATAAGATAGAGCAAATAAATAAAATTTTAGTCACTCAATGAATTTAAAAATTTATGACGTGAAATGTTTGAATTTCAAATCAAAAGATTTTTATTATTCTATGTAAGACAAAAAAATTCATTTGAAATATTATAACTCCTTATTCTATATATATTTTCCTGGAGCAATTTTCTTTGTTTATATAATGGGTCCGGTAAAAAAATTTCTTATCAGTTCAGTTTCTCTCATTTTGCATGGCCTGTCTACTGAAAGCGATTTTAATTTTATTTTATTAACAATTTGAAGTTATTTCCCAGTGGAATTTGAAGCTCATGTTCTATAATTATAAAAAATATTAAATATATCAATTTATATGTTTATTAATAAACAGATACACTGAACCTATATATATATATATATATATATATATATATACATTTTTTTTTACCTGACCCATTATATAAACAAAGAAAATTGCTCCAGGAAAATGCTACTTCGGACCATTACATTGTGATGTGGATTACTGAAAATACATTTTGGATAATTTTACAACACTGCTATGAAAGACATTCACTTCGGATTTTACCATGCAATTTGATGTGAATTGTTATATCCTTTTCATTAACTTCCCTCACTCTATGACATTTAAATACTTAAACAACTTTAAATTGTGATTTTCCATGTCTCACTGACTTAAGCAAATAAGGTGTAAACTCTTATAACTACTTGCTAATATTTTCTCCTCTGAAGAGATGGTAGTCATCGAAATCCTATAGGATAAGGAGTTGTAATATTTCAGATGTATTCTTTGTCTTACATATAATAATAAAATCCTTTTGATTTGAAATTCAAACATTTCACGTCATAAATTTTTAAATTCACTGAATGACTAAAATTTTATATATATATATATATATATATATATATATATATATATATATATATATATATATATATATATATATATATATATATAAACGGTTAAGTTTCAAATCTAAAAGGTTTATTATATGCAAAACAAAGAATAAATTTTAATAAGTATATTTCCTTAACCCATGAATTTTCGATATTTATTCATCTCCTCAGAGGAAAAATATTAGCAAATATTATAAATGTTTTGCATCTAATTTGCTAAAAATAATAAACATACAAAATTATAATTAAAAGTTTTTTTTCACGTTTTTAATTTTGATTTAATTAATTTAGACTTGAAATTTAACCGTTTCAAATCATAAAATTTTAATTCCTAAATGATATATATATATATATATATATATGTGTGTGTGTGTGTGTGTGTATATGTGTGTGTATATATACATATATATTAAATTATTAAATATAATGATGATTATTATATATATATTAAATAAATATATATAAATATTTAATTAAATAAAATAGAGGTTTTTGTTTAATAATTTTATTTTGCTTTGGGGGGGACTTTTCTAACTTCGAAATCACGGTTTTCACTTCTAAAAGCAACTGACTGGGGTAATCGCCATATTTGTTGTTAGTTCGAATACTTTCCAATTCTTCTGAATTCCTCGACATGGATAGATTAATCTAACTGGTTTTAAACAATTTATCATTTTTTATTCGGAAGTTGGAAAGGATAAAAAATAAAATTAATAGACAAAAAACGCCGTTTTTATTTGATAAAATATGCTTAACAGAAAAAAAGGCTTATATATATATATATATATATATATATATATATATATATATATTATCGGCCCACAAGGAGCTTTCAATGTGGGCATAATAGATTCACTAATTGATATAAAAAGTGATTGATTTTGCGCTACGAAACAGATACTGTCAAGAATTGTATAGTCAACTGAATTAAAGGAATAAATTATAAGATGGTCAACATCATGAATTTTAGAATATAACTTATTGTCATTTATTCTCTATATTGCTCTGTAATTACATTGAGCTTCTTAAATAAGGATTGATATATGATAAGAAAATATATTTCTACAGAAATATATATATATATATATATATATATATATATATATATATATATATATATATATATAAGGAGAGAAAGACAGACAGTAGACAGATAGAGATGGGGAAATGGTGTGAAAAAGAACACATCTTTTGCATTCAACAAACCATATCTCTAGTACCTAATGAGTTATCGATAGCAATTATCATCTCTGCTTAAGTGGTCGTTTGAGGCATGCGAAATTGTCTAAACACTTGGGCCAAAATATCGCAACAAAATGCCAGATGTGCGACTCTGAAAGTCGTATTCGGCAAAGATTGTATTTCAGGCCGTGTAAACATCCATCGAGGCAGTGAGGCGATGTAATGGAAAGAAATAATGATAAGAAGACAGATATTACATAGGAAAAGGTCATCTACATCCAATGCAGGTGACTGGAAGGTCAAGTGTTCGCGATGTTCATCTTGTTGAGACGACGATGTCTGAAAAGAAAAACACAGACACACATAAATAAAAACATCTTGATGCGATATTAAATTCTTCCAGTGTTCATAGCATCAATAGAGAATCTTCATTCCTTGGCCGTTCTTTTTTGACAAGGGATGATAACTTTTTTACTATTTTCCTTACCAGAGACAGTATGGACGGCTTGGGTAATTACGGGAAAATTATTATTATTATTATTATTATTATTATTATTATTATTATTATTATTATTATTATTATTATGATTATTATGATTATTATTAAACATCTTAGGCACGATTGTAATTGTGCCTAAGATGTTTCAATTGTTTTTACCTAATTTGAGGGTGCTGATTCCAGAAATTCTGTCACTTTTTTTTTCTATCAGATCTATTTTTTTACTATGATATACCCCTCTGTAGGAAGCTGATTGCTACAATAAAAACATGCAAACCGGAGAAACAATATTTTTATGTAACTTAATTACACATATTCATGAAATCACCAACATATTAACACATACTCATGCAATCACACTAAGAATATTAATAATTAAATCTTGAAGTTGTAAAAAATTCTAAGCATTGGCATCATAATCCATTATTTGACTTTTTAGTGATTTTCTAGAACGTGGGGATCCGACATCATCGTCTTTGATAGACCAACAGTAGTCTGCAAGCATGGTTGCATCCCAACGACCTGAGAGCCAACTTCCACATCGCTGACGTCTTGATGGAATTGCTCCCCTTGCCTGTCGCTCACATCACTTAGATTTTCTTGAAAACGGGAAGATGGATGTTCAAAAAATGAAACTTGATGCTTATATTTGCACCCAGTTGATGGAAACTTATGAGCCATGTTTCAACAAGCTCTCTCTAGTTGGGCACCTTTAATTTTCCCAACAATAATTTTATTACATTCGTAAACGCTGTCGAGGTACTCAATCCTGCAGGATTCATAAAATTGCAGAAATTTACGTCATTCATTAAGTTTTAAATAAAAAAATTCCAGCTTTTAATTTCTCTATGGTCAGACCTGGAAATTCATGCAAATATATTTGAAACAGTCGTCATCTTTCTCAAGAGCCTTCACAAACTGTTTAATGATGCCAAGCTTTATGTGAAAAGGAGGAAACATAATTTTAGAACGTTCCACCAAAGGAGAAACCAGAACATTGAGAGAGCCATGAATCAGTTCATAGCGTATAAGCCGATCTTTTTTTATCCAGTGCTCTGTTCTTGCCTTGCTATCTCACAAACACAAAAGCAAGGAACCACTTTGTAGCCTGAGGAGAAATCCAACCATTTTCAAATCGAAACATATGATCCATTGGTTCTGTTGGTATGAAATATTTTCCAGGAGAAATTAGATTTCATCATATTTTTCTTTGAGAGTCATGGAATGGCTTCGAGAAACTGATCCATATGTTACCATTGGGAATAAGAACGCATTTTTAACTTCTTTTTGAAATCATATAAAAAGGCACCAATCTTGAGAACAATACTGTTCGACACCAAGTTGTCGCGTCGTTGTAATATACTATGTCGTTTTCCTGAGAGAAATATAGCAAGAATCCAATATAGCGTTTTCTATAGAAGGTTATGAGAGTTCCAGGCTGAAGGAAATTTTCTTCTTATAGTATTGAGGCTGAAAGTCCAGAAAATTCTTTGGACGTTTGAGATGTTTAGTCAGATCATTAAGCTATCCTTGAGAAAAAAGCTGTTGTAGTGAACAAGGAAGAAAACCGACATCTGAAACTGGTTTCACAACTGTAAGTGAACATGACAGAGGCTTGGTCTTCTTCAGAACCAGGCAATTCCAATTCGGGAAAGCCTTTTAACATTAGAACAGAAATGTCATTGCAGTGCGAAATTGGCCTAATTGCAGGCTGTACGTTTAGATAACGAATTCTTGTTTTTCCTGTTGATTCCCTTTCGTTTTGACTGTACAGAAATAGCAGTCATTGAAATGTTTTTTCGGTTCACCAAATACCAAAGCGAAGTGACTTTCTATCCTTTTTCGTCCACAATTGAAGATGCTCTACACATTGCTGAATATGAAGTGCTTTATCTTGATCACACAGCATTACTTTGAAGTAAGCAAAATAAGCACATTTCTCAAATTCATTAATCTGGGTCATGTAGGATTGCAACATATATTCCCCGCAATCGTAGCAAAACACATTTGGATTGTTTAAACAATGTTGCCTAGGAGATGATGTACCACGTTTAATTTTTGCTCCAAAAATCTGAAACGAAAGTAAAATAATGCAGCTTAATTATTCCCTGTCTGACTTATAAATAAATTCCTAAAGTTAAGAGAATAAACCTTACTTTGGCCCATAAATCAATAAAAACATGGTAGGTAGGCCTATTTACTACTCAGTTTTCACTTTTACCAACTATATACCGATTGTACAGCAAATTTGACTTTTACTTTAAGGCTTATGATGTCATAATCAATTAACATACACCACAATGACAACCTATAATTGTAATTATGAAGCTAGAATGTATACAGAAATACGCTGACTTCACAGTCAGATAAACTATTCTAAAAAATAACGACTCTGAAGACTGGTACATAATCCACATGCATATTTGTTTACAGAGAAAAAGTAAAAACTGAAAGAGAAAAATGACGGGTATGAGAAAGTAAAAAAAAAAAAAATAACAAACAATGGTAGGAAAGTGAAGGCGTTAAAGAAATCAAAAGATTGTAAATAAGTTTTTAAAAGAATGGGACTTGAAATCTCACGTTGCATAACAAAGTAAACAAACACACTGTCCATAAGAAGAAAGGCGTAAAACATACTGTTGATGCCGGGGATGGGAGTGGATGCAAAAAGGAAGTAAAGACCAACTGGCAGAGGAGATTAGGAAGAAAGTAACGTTTTAGTTAAGATTAACTTAAACAGAGATAATGGGTTCAAAACAGGGAGGCAAAACACTCAATTTTAAGGTAAAAAAAGATATAATATAGCAAATATCTCAACAACTTGGCCTGATGAGAAAAATAATAATATTTGCAGAATCAGCGCCCCAAATTAGTCTAAATCAGTTTAGAAACTTTGGGTACCAAAAATTGTGTTGACCAATGTTATTATTATTGGCTTACAGGGAGCTTGCACACAGTGGTGTTCTCTAGAAGCTGAGTAACAACAAGTCTCCCCAGTTTTCCAGTGCTCTCCACCTCTTTTAATAATATTTGCAAATGATCTCTCGCTAGCAGCGGCCATTTGTCTCCACTTAAATTTGAATGGCAATAACTCTCCCCAAGGTCCATTTCTCTTCGCACTTGTCCAGCGTATGTCTGACCAGTGCTCTCTTCTCGGTCTTTCTATCCTCCTTGACCCTCCTCAACTATTTGGCATCATTTTTTGGGGGGGATATGATTGAGTAATGGGAAAGGATGAGGAGGGGAGGGATTTATTATTATTATCGTTGTTGTTGCTGTTCTTTTGTTTTCATTATTGCTGCTGCTAAATGTTCATACAGGTCATCACTGACCACAACCGATGGTGTTCCCTGGAATCTGGATGACAACATATTTCCCTAAATTTCCAATACTTTCCTCCTTGTTCGATAACTTTTGCAAATGAATTTTGGTTCTCGAAAATGTTGTAACTATTGATCTCTCGACTGCAATGACCTTTGGTCACCACTGGAATTTAAGTGCCAGTAAGCCCCCCAAAGGTCCCAGTCCTCTTCGCACCCATTCAGTAGAGATTTGGTTCGTGCTTTCCCCCCTCGGTCTTTCTATCCTCCGTGACAATTTGGCTCTTTGGTGTGATGCCAGCCAATGCTGACTCTTCTATTTTAGGGGGGGGTAGTCAATTTACAATTTTGCGGTTTTAGTTTTTTTTTGTTTTTTTTTGTTGTTGTTGTATTTTTTTCATTTTACTTCTGTTGCATTTTCTATATGTCTGGTTAGCGTTTGTCGCTCATACGAATTAATTCTCATATTCTAGGGGTTTCCTTACACATTCAGCTGTTTTCTGCATTACCGTCCGTTGCATAGTCTCAACCTTCCCGTCGATTCTGATTTCTTCTGATTATTTTTTCAAATTCAGTGGGACTGTTCCTAGTGCTTCTATAATTATTGGTATTATATTGATTTCGTTAAGGTTCCATACTTTCATTTCTCTGAAAGTTTAGCATATTTGTTTTGTTTTTCTGTGTCTTTTATCTCCACCCAGTGGACTACTGGGACGGCAAAATCAACAATTTGGCAGTTTCTTTCCTTTTTGCTAATTATTATGACGTCCGGTTTTCTCGTTGAATGAGTTTTTTTTTTCTTTTGTATCTCCTATCCGAAAGAAGTTTTTTTTTTTTTTTTTCTAAACTGTGTCCGGATGGTGTCTAGACCATTTGCCCGCATGTTCGAGGTGTAGTCCCCTGCAGTGGTCCCAGTGTACTGCTTTCCACTTGCAGTCGTGCTTGTCCTTATATTCCGTTAAAACTAGTTTGCTGCATTCCCTTATTATATGGTTTATTGTTTCGTTTCTTTGTCCACAGAATCTACATATATTGTTTTCTTATGCTTAATCTCTTTTAGCTTTAATATGATTGGTTCTAATCGCGTTGTTCTGTGCAGATGTGAGTAGGGATTCTTTTTTCTCTGTTCATATGTTCTTTTTGAGCTTCTTTTGTGATTTTGATGAATTCTTCATGTAGCTCTGTCCTTCGCCATTTTCTTTTATTCTCTTTTTGTTCGGGTTTCATCGTTTTCTGTATTGCTTTTATTGATGGCGTCCCTTGCGTTCATGATTGATATTTCTATGTTCTGACTTTTCGGGGTCTTTTGTGCCTTCTACACAGTCTTCTACCTTTATCAGTCCCCTCCTTCCTTCGTTCCTTTTTACATAGAATTGGTTAGTATCTTCTTTTGAATGTAGTGCATTATTCATTGTCATTAATTTCCTGGTTTTCTGATCAAGATGCATATAATCTTCTTTAGTCCAGCCTCTGAATCGTCCAGAGTACATTATTAGTGATACTGCTCAGGTGTTTATTCCTTTAATTAGATTTCTATTGTATATTTTTGTTTTTAAGAGTTTCTTTGTTCTCAGATTCCCTTTTAGATGTTCTCTTTCATTTTTGTAGATTAGATGGTATCTACTTGCAGAAGGTCTAGATTTTTGTAATTGTCATGTTCACCGAGTGCTCTCATCTTCTCTTGGTTGGGCAGTTCCATACTTTGGATGCCTCCAGATGATTTTTTTCATCTCTAGTAGTGCACTTTTTCCATTCTAATGCCGAATTCCAAAGGCTGAACAATATGGTTGCGTTTATAAACTTATGTGTTTCCTTTTTTTTTTTTTTTAAATATTTTTTGTAAATAGCGTTAGCTTATCCATATGTATGAAGTGGTTGATTCTTTGTTCTGTGCCTGCACACTTGTATCCGGCATTACATTTTCTAAGTATGGAGCTGAGTGGCATCATGTTGATGATAAACTGTAATAATGATAGTGAATCACTTCAGAAGATGCCTCTCTGTATTCGTATTTCGGCAAGGTTCTGCCCTCGAGCTGTCAGTTCTAGTCTCCATGTTTCTACTGCTTGTCGGATATCTTTACATTCTTAAGCAGTCAATTATCCATGCTTGTTGCAGGATTTCTTGTAAAAAATCCATGCCAAGGTTTTGTTTTTTTTTATTCAATTTTCACCCCAAACAAGGCACAGTGCCACTTTGAAGCAGGGGGCTACTATTAGGGAATTAATTAGCGGGGTCATTATGAAGGGAGAAGAGTAGAAAGATGTTTGTTAACATTACACTTGAACTTCTGCATATCATTGCAGTTGGGAAAGCAGAATCCCGGAAGGGAATTCCAAAGACCCGCAGTTCTGGGGAAGAAACTATTGGCGTAAAAGGCTTTCTTGCACCTAGGGATCTCCACTGTAAAGGGATGAGACTTAGTAGCTTGTCGGGTTTGTCGGGGGTAGTTACGTCGGGGAGGTACAAGTGTTTGCAGTTCGTCAGAGCATTCACCATTAAAGTATTTGTAGAACAGGCAGAGGGATGCAACATCTCGTCGATGGGACAGAGGTGGAAGCCTAGATGACAGTTCAGGACCTATCAGGTTGGCGACTCTTTTTTGAACCCTGTCCAGGAGCGAGAGACAAGCAGCAGATGCACCAGCCCAGATGTGACAACAGTACTCCATACATGGGCGAATGGTTGCCTTATAGAGGTATAGGATACTGGCAGGCGTAAGTAGTTTTCTAGCACGGTAGAGGGAGCCAACCTTCCTTGCAGCAGCCTTGGCAATGCTCTCAATGTATCTATTCCAGTTCATATTCCCTGTAAACGTTAGGCCGAGGAGTTTAAAAGAAGTACTCTCAGGCAATGTGTTCTTGGCCATTGCTATTGGTGGTAGAGAAGGTTTCTTGTAGTTATTGAAGGAAACAAGCTTAGTCTTAGCAGCATTGAATGAGACCAACCATTTTTGTCCCCATTCCACTACGGATTGGAGGTCATCCTCTAGTGTTTCTGCCATTTTCTTGGATATGTGTTCATTTGTTTTCCCCTCATATCTGTTATAGAGAGTGGTGTCATCGGCAAATATACCCATCTCCGAAACAATATTATCAGGGAGGTCGTTTATGAATATCAGGAACAATAGAGGTCCAAGGATAGACCCCTGAGGCACTCCCGCATTTATGTCATATTGTTTGGATGTACGTCCGTCGAGGACAACTTTGATTTTTCTATTACTTAAGAAGGATTTAATTACGTTATGAATTCTTCCAGTGATTCCATATGATCTAATTTTCCTTAGAAGACCATCGTGCCATACCCTGTCAAAAGCCTTAGATATATCAAGGGCCACCGCTCTACCCTCCCCTGTTTTATCCAATGAACGGTATATACGTTCAGAAACCACAGTTAAGATATCTGCTGTTGAACGGGCTTGCCTGAATCCATATTGTTTGTCAGTCAGGAGTTTAGCAGCTGTTAGGTGCTGGACTAGGACTTGATTAACTAAGGACTCAAATATTTTGGCGAAAAGCGGGAGGAGGCTAATGGGGCGATAATTTAGTGGGTCAGTTCTTTCACCAGAATTCTTGAAGACTGGTACCACAGAGGCGGTTTTCCAGCAGTCGGGAAAACAAGATTCGTTAAGGCATTTATTGTAAAGTTTGGACAGAACTGGAGCAACCTCGGCATAGCATTTTTTTAATAGCACAGCCGGGATGAGATCTGGTCCACATGCTTTAGAGGTGTCTAGGTTTTTTATAATAGCATGTACCTGAGAAGGGGTGAACCTCTCTTAAGATCTTTGGATATATGTATAATAAGTCATGTGTTCCTCTTTATTTTCCAGTATCCTTTTTGTTCTTCTGGTAGTAGTCTCCGAGTGTAAAGGGAGTGATAGATATTTTCCTTCAGTTGGTCTGTAAAAAAATTCCACAGGTACGGTTATTGGTATGTAAAAAAATTCCACAGGTACGGTTATTGGTATGTCCCCTTTTCAGTGACTTTTTGCATTAACGTAGTTTTTCTTTTGGTCATCCATTCTGATACTTCTGTTTTGCAGATACATCTCAGACTTTCTAAAGTTGTAGTGTCGTGCTTATTATTATTATTATTTAATTATTTTTGTTATTATTATTATTATTATTATTATTATTATTATCGGCTTACAAGGAGCTTTCACACAGGTCATCAAAGATCTCTCCTTGAAACTAACCTGTGGCGTTCCCTGGAATCTGAGTGACAAAAATTATCCTCAGATTTTCAGTACTATCCACCTCTTTCAAAAACATTTGCAAATAAATTTGCATTATCGCAACAGCCGCTTACCATTGATTTCTCGCTAACAGCGACCATTAGTCTCCACTTGAATTTGAGTGGCAATAAGCCTCCCCGAATTCCTAGTTCTCTTCACACTTGTCCAGCGGAGATCTGGTCAGTGCTCTCTCCTTGGTTTTTCCATCCCTCTTGACTCTTCTCGACTATTTGGCATCAGTCTTTTGGGGGGAGTCGATGGTGAGGCAATGGGGGAATGGGATAGCTTTAATGTTCTTGTTTCCATTAACGCTTCATCTTTTTCCTCTGCAGCATTTTGTCTGGCCTGCGCATGTGGATCATGTGGATTAATCTTCGCATTCAACGGTTTTCCTCAACATTTCAGCTGTTTTCATTATTGTTATTCATTGTATCTTTTCTTTCCAGCCATTCCTCTGATTCCAATTTCTTCCATTCTTTGTTTTAAAGTTTTACGGTATTGTTCCTAGTGCTCCTACTATTATTGGCATTATCTTTATTTTTTTTTCGTCATCCATATTCCTTTCAGCACTCTGACTAGTTTTCTGTATTTGCTCAGTTACTAGTTTACTTTGATATTCACCCTATGGTCAGCTCGAGCAGCAAAGTCTACGATTTTACAGGATTTTTCTTTCTTGTTAATTATTATGACATCCGGTCTTCTTGCTTGCATGAATTTGTCTGTTTGTATGTCCATGTCCCATAGAATTTTGTGATTCTCGTTTTAAAGTACTGTTGCCGGCTTATGCTTGTACCATTTGTCTGTGCGTTCGAGATGCAGTTGTTTTCCCAATTCCCAGTGTACTGCCCTTCCCACTTAGTCGTGCCTGTTTTTGTGTTTATTTTGAGTCCAGTTTGCTGCATTCACTTACTATATGGTTTATCGTTTCGTCTCTTTGTCCATCGAGTCTGCATTTACTGTTTTCTTGTGTTTTGTCGACCTTTGCTTTGATGTGATTGGATTTTCTCGAGTTATCTTGTGCTGCAGTTATTACGGATTCAGTTGTTCGGTTTACCTGTCCTTTTTGCATCCATCTCCAAGTATTTTCGTTATTTTCATCTTTTATCATCCTTATGACTATTCCACATAGTGGTTTCTCTTCACATTTTTTCTTTTCTCCTCTTATGTTCTGTCTCTGTTTTGTTGAGTTTTTCCGTGTCTCTTGCTGTCATAATTATATTTTCAGTTTTTTGCATTATGTATTTTTCTAATTCTTTTTTGTGTCATTCACACAGGCTTCTATACACACCAGTCTTCTCCCACCATTTTTCCTTTTCACGTAAAGTCGATCAGCATCGTCCTTTGGGTGTATTGCATTAGTCATGGTCATGAGTTTCCTGGTCTTCTGATCGTGCTGTCTCAGTTCTTCTATAGTCCACTCGATAAACGGTCCAGAGTATCTTACCATTGATACTGCCTATGTATTTATACCTTTTATAAGGTTTCTGCTACATAATTTAGTTTCTATGAGTTTTCTTGTTTTTCTTAGGTATTCCATTCCAATTCTTTCTTTCATTTCTGTTGCTTTGATGGCGTATTTTGATTTCAGTTATGTATTGTCTATCAGCTGTCACTTCAAGTCTCCATTATTTCATTGCATTTTGTATCAGATTGGTTATATATATTATTATTTGGATCAGTCGGACTACTGAAACATTTGATAATAATTTCACGAAATGGACCTGTCAATTGGCCACCTCGTTCATGCAATTTGAACCCATTAGAGTATTTTCTTTGGGATATGTAAAATGTTTTTTTGAAAATTTCGAACCACGTTCTAATTGCGTTCTCACTTGGTGCAACACTTACTTGAAAATGACGCCAATATGATCTTGGAGTTTTGATAAAACAATTTTACTACTTGAGTTCGCCGTGGGATTCTGTATTTCTCCAGAATAAAATTCGAAAGTCTCACTAGTAACACATCTGAAATTAAAAAAATAAATATTAAAATAGCGAATTGAAAGCATGTTGGGACCCCTCAGTGACTATTCCGCCACCCTGTATATATTATTTAACTTAGTTTAAATGTATTGAACTAAAAATGTTTTAAAAGTATTTTTTCAAAAGTGCTCAATATAATATATGTAGAGAGATCACTTATACATGAAATAATATAAACACCGGAAAAACGCTTACTCAGATTAATCAACGTTTCGACGAAGTTACTCGTCTCGTCAGGGGTTTACAATGATTTTCTTGTTCGCGCATATGATATTGACAATTGGCTTTCTTTTTCTTTTATTTTCTTTGGCTAATATCTTGCGCGCGAAATTTATAGTTTTTTGATTTACTGAATAAGGGAGGGGACGAATTCAACCTAATTAAAAACAAAACTACAAAAGAAAATCTTTGTGATGTACATACCCGTCACAAAACGAAAATTCCACATGCAAAATATCAGGTAAATTGATCAAGTTATTTTATTTTTATAAAGAAAATTATATCTAAACGATTTTAACAGATTAATGTGAAAGTGTATCCATACGAGGCTGATCTCGAACGTTTGAATTATGAGATTATCTGTCTTTGTTGTATTCAAGGTGGCCCCTTTTTGTTCATCATAAAATTTGATTTAAAACTATTTGATTAATTTATGTGATTTTTGGAAAATGACATTTTCGTTCTATGATGGGTACGCATATCATAAAGATTTTTTAGTTTTGTTTTTAATTAGATTGAATTCTAAATAGGAAGGGGCGTATAAATTTTCATAAAAAAATGTCAGGCTTATTGAACAAAAACGTAACAGACTGAATGCAAGCGTGACGAACAAACCAATCGAAAAACTGGTTAATATAAATATTCGAGGATTCTTATAAATACGGATATAATACAACACATAAGACAGAGAGAAAGGGGGAAAGAGTAGTAGAGGGAAGGTAAAAGAGAAATAGTCAGATAGAGCACAAGAAACATTTGGGCGAGAGAAAACTAATATCAATGAATTAGTAAGAACCTCATTCACCCGTGAGAAGAGCTGCCAAACAAAAATCACATTTTCATTTTTTTAGTGTATTAAACTTTTACTTAATCAGTTTTAATCATTGTTGAATCCCTGTTGAGACAAAACGTTGAAATGTTGATTAATCCGGGTATTTTTCTGTTTTTTTTTTATATAATTTAACTTTATATATTAAAAACATATTTTTCTTTGTGTACGGCGTGTTTTTTTTTTTCATTTTTATTGCGAGATATTAAATGACAGTTCACATTTACAAAAAAAAAAAAAAAAAAAAAAGCTCCGCGGTTAGAACACTGCCTAATACGTACAGCACATTGTCAGAATTGGCAAATGCTAATAACATTGCGTAATATAAAATGTTGCAGTTTGTTTTACATACAAATAAAAAGCTGAAAAATCTCCCGCCTCTTTGTCTGCCGTCAACATCGCCAAGGAAAGTGTTTAAAAATAGTTCCTTTTAATTAACAGATATTTTAATTAAATTCTCTCTCTAGACATGAAAATGAGGATGAACAAGAAAAAAAAAACAATGTTGGTTTTCTTTTGCGATGGTTGATTGCGATACGTTTTAAAAATGCTTGAGAAAAACTGAAACAAAATAGAAATAAAAAAAAACATATTTTTGTAATTGCGTCAAGAAAACAAGATGGCGGCTTACTCAGCAACAACTGTTTCTTGTTTTCGCATGCCGGTGCATTTTACGGATCATTGACTATTTAGTTTATAAATATATGTAGGAAACATGGAGATTAATCAGTTTACAGTTACAATTTCAGAGTAAAATACTTTTCATATAAAAATGAGGAGAAAAAAGCAAAGCGTGATGAAAATATAAATATTCTTTAGCGGTAATAAAATATTATAACATCTCGTATATTATTTTCTTCTTGTGTCGGATGTGTTGAAAAGGGATTCGTGAATGGCAAATAAACTAGACCTTTTAGCCTGTTAAAAACGGGCAAAAATAATAGCTTCTTTATATGGAACTAGCCTGGGTGCCCGGAATTGCCCGGGTGTTCGGAGGTGGATGTTGAGCCAAAAAAAAAAAAGTGGTAGGCAGGCAGGCTAGTCAATGGCAAAGAGGGTGGTTAGATTCGAAAATATAAGAGAAAAATACACCCCTCCCTATAGAAAAGTGCCAAGTCGAGGGTGAAGAAATTAATTTTTTTAAGCATATTTTCGATATTTATCTTCCTAAGGGTCCTGCTTCAAAATTTACTGATTTCGTGAAAATCTTTCACCTCTGTCGAAAGTTTTAAGTAGATATACAAACATACATTCATTCATCGATCCATCCATCCATCCATATATACATACATACATACATACATACATACATACATATATGCATACATTTAAATAGACAGGTGAGATTTAAATTATAGACTAGCCTGGGTGCCTGGTGTTCCTCAAGTGTTTTAAAGTGTGTGTTCAACAAAAAAAGTGGTAGTATACAGACACGCCCAAACCCGATGGAGGAAATGAACGTGAAAAAGTGACGCCTTGGCTGTTGTGTCCATCGCCAAACCGGAAGTGACGAATGTTTAAATAAAGGCTAGCCAATCGAAAAGAAGAAATTACTTTCGAAAATATAAGCGAAAAAATCAACCCCTCCTTGTAGAAAAGCGCCTAGTTGAGGGCTAAAGAATTAATGCTTTTAGCAAATTTTTCAATATTTGTCGTCCGAAGGGTCGAGCTTCAAAATGTGCCGATCCCGTGAAAATCCGTCGCCTCTGTCGAAAGTTTTACGCAAGCACACATACATGCATACATACATACATACATTTAAACAGGCAGGTGAGAAGTATATTATAGAAGATGAGTACCTAATGTCGTCTTGATGGTTGAGTATGGTTAAATTTGTGTTCATTTTTACATAAAATACTAAGCTTTATTCGTATTAATCCCTAAATGTGAATACTAAAATACTGAGTCCATTGCACATTATCATAATAAAGATTCATACAAAATCTCTGCACAATTGATGTAGTAGTTTCGGAGAAAACTTTTAGAGTATAGGTAGTATTGTAATGACTAATCTCTGTTAATCCTTAACTGTGTATCGAACGGGTATTTAATTTGCTGTAATACTTCATAAGAAACGTCCATACAAAATGCCTGCCAGATAGGTCTAGTAGTTAATAAACAAAGTCTCTGACAACATAGATACAGCACTTTAACTCGACACTAGCACACAAGTGTTTGTATTTGGTGACTTCAATGTCCACCACAGATACTGGCTTGGATTTTCTACTCACACAGATGCAGTTCCTATCACAACACATCACTTCTTTATATCTCATTGCCTATCACATATGGTTATGTTTCCAACCCGTTTCCCAGACCAGCAAGAACAACACGCATCACTTCTAGATTTGTTTCTGACCACAGTTCGCAATGACTGTGTAACTAATGCCCACAGCCTACTTGGGAACGCCGATCATGCAGTGGTAATGGTTGAAATAGCCCTAAACTTTAGAGCCAAAACCGAAGAGCCACTGCTCAAAATAACGAGATATTATAAAAAGGCTAACTGGGAAGCTATCAGGGATCTCATTGCGCAAATGAGACTAATAAATGGTTCAAAACGGCAATTGAAGCACATGTTCCCATGCGCAAATTTTATAGCAAGCCCCACTCTCTCCAATGGTTTACTTCTACTTGTGCAGCTGCAATAGCGCAAAGGCAGAATGCGTCCCGCAGATTTAACCGACATAAGTCCAGTTCAAACAGGCAGAAGTATATAGAAGCCAGAAGTAACTGTAAGAAAGAAATAGTGACAGCTAAGAGAGAATTTACTGAAATCACTAAAAAACGCATTGAAGCACAGAAATGAGGAACTCGCGACTCCTGAAAAATCTACAACATTGTAGTAAATAATGGGCAATCAACAATTCCCCCACCATCCAACAATCACAAGGTTGTTTGCTCTGCAACTGAGAAGGCTAACATGCTTGCCAGTCGGTTTGCCTTCAACTCCACACTGGAACCTGCCAACCACCCCCTTCTTGATTTTCCTTTGCGGACAGACGCCACTCTAGACGATCTGAAAATCACCCCTTCTTATGTGCATGCTATCATAAGAAATCTTGACACTGCAAAAGCATGTGGACCTGATCTGATGCCGGCCGTGCTATTAAAAAAGTGCTCCGCTGAAGTAGCTCCAATTCTCTCCAAACTTTACAACAAATACCTTAATGAATCCTGCTTTCCTGCCTGCTGGAAAACTGCTGTAGTACCAGTTGCCAAGAGTTCTGGCGAAAGAACTGACCCAGTAAATTATTGCCCCATTAGCCTCCTCCTACTTTTCCCCAAAATATTTGAGACCATAATTAACCAAGCTCTAGTCTACCACCTTACAGATGCTAAACTTCTGACTGACAAACAATATGGATTTAGACAAGCCCGTTCCACAGGAGACATCCTAACTGTAATCTCAGAACGTATAAACCATTCACTGGACAAAGCGGGGGAGGGTAGAGCGGTAACTCTAGATATATCTAAGGCTTTTGACAGGGTATGGCATGAAGGTCTTCTCAGGAAACTCAGATCATAAGGTATCACTGGAAGAATACATAACATAATTAAATCCTTCTTAGATAAGAGAAAAATCCAGGTTGTCCTCGACGTTCATATAAATGCGGGAGTGCCTCAGGGGTCTATCCTTGGACCTCTGTTATTCCTAATATTCATAAATGACCTCCCTGACAAATTGCCTGTGAGATGGGTATATATGCTGACGACACCACACTCTATAACAGACACGATAGGAAAACAAATATATCTAAGGAAATGGCAGAAACACTAGAGGATGACCTCCAATCTGTAGTGGAATGGGGACATAAATGGATGATCACATTCAATGCTGCCTGACTAAACTCGTTTCCTTCAATAATTACAAGAAACTTTCTCTACCACAAATAGAAATGGCCAATGACACTTTATCTGAAAGTACACCTATTAAACTCCTCGGCCTAACGCTCACAGAAAACATGAGTTAGAACAATTACATTGAGAGTATCACCAGGACCGCTGCGAAGAAGGCAGGTTCTCTCTACCGTGCTAGAAAACTACTAACGCCCGAAAGTATCCTATTCCTCTACAAGGCCACCATTCACCCATGTATGGAGTATTGTTGTCATATTTTGGTTTGTGCATCTGCCACTAGTCTCTCGCTCCTAGACAAGGTTCAAAAGAGAGTCGTCAATCTGATAGGTCCTGAACTGTCATCTGAACTTCAGCTTCTGTCCCATCGACGAAATGTTGCATCCCTCTGCCTGTTCTACAAGTACTTTAACGGTGAATGCTCCGACGAACTGCAAGCACTTGTGTCCCCCTCGACGTAAATACCTCCGACAAACCTGACAAGCAGCTAAATCCCACCCCTTCACAGTAGAGATCCCTAGATGTAAGAGAGCCTTCTACTCCAGTAGTTTCTTCCCCAGAACAGCTAGACTTTGGAATTCCCTTCCGGGTCCCTGCTTCCCCAACTGAACTGACATGCAGAAATTCAAGTGCAACGTGAACCAACATCTTGCTGCCCAACTACAACAAAGTGGCAATGTGCCTTGTTTGGGGTCAAATGTAATTATATATATATATATATATATATATATATATATATAATTCTATATATACATGTGTATATATATATATATATATATATATATATATATATATATATATATATATATATATATATATATATAGAGAGAGAGAGAGAGGGAGAGATATTAAAAACGATGTCACTGAAATATTGTCATTGTTTAACAGCACATGATATCAACCAGTAGATCTGACTTTTTGCAGCTATCAACCCCGTTTGCTTTGCCACAGCTGATAATTTATAAATATCCGTCAATCTAAGTCTCTGCCATATTTCCATAACACGGTATAAGGCTCACAAAATATGAGGAGCTGCAGCTTCTCCAAAGGTTTTCTTTTACATTAAGCTACAGCTTGACCTGTGGAGGATCAAATAAACACTTTTCCTGCAAGTTCATCATGTTGAAATACCTGTGCAGCCAGCGATAAAAGTCGGCATTGAACAACTGCAAATACTGCTTGAAGGAAAACATACAGCATTTTGCCATTGGATTCACCGATTCTATTTGATATTACAGCTGTAGATCTCGCAGGGCGAAAACCACATCGCATATCACTGAGTAAGTGGTTCTTGCTGTGGTGGTTAACAACTTACTTATTACGGTTCGGGCAACTTACTTATGACATACAAGATACTGATTGATCTGTACTGAGAGGCAAATTCTCATTCGTCAGTATTTTTCAAATACAGGGCAGACTAACAAAGTGTTGCGAAGCATTACTCCTTTATGGCAACAGCCTTGTAAGGATACGAGCTAGTTTCGATTGAACATCTAATTGAAAATCTCAGTAGCTTTTATCCCCGAGTGACTTTTGTGCCTTGGTAATTGGTAAACTAATCTATCTATCTATATATATCAAGTGTCTCTGTATGTGTCTGTGTGTCTGTGTGTCTGTCCGTGTAACATTTCCGTACGCAATAACTCTGTCAATTTTAAGTCTACAGACTCGAAATTTAATATACCGGCTATTGAGATTTAGGAAAATATTTGTAATTGGTTTCGGCCAAAAATTTGGCTGGTAATGGGTCAAAGTTCAACGATTTGACCTTTGAGAACTCTACCAAACTCCTCCGACAATTTGGGGTCTAAACACTTGAAATTTTAGATATAGGTTTCTTGGACATGGATCTAACTTAATAATATGATTTGAGTCCAAAACAATAAATGTTAAGGGGTGATAATAGGGGTAAAAGTTAAAAAAAAATTTACCGCTTTTATTTTGTTGTTTTTGCTCAACACACACCTCCAAACACCCGGGCAACGCCGGGCTGAAATGTTAGTAGAATATACAAATATCGGTCTAAGTAAAATATATAAGATAAACTTAAAGGTTGGAAGAGTTTTCATGGTTTGTTGTCGATAAGATTTTCTAGCAGCTCCTCACAAGGAAAGCAATCAGTGAATAATGATATCTTCAACCGTATGAAAAGTGAACAATAGCATGCACCCATAGCGCATGCAATAAAATCGGTACTGTAACGCTACACACATTCACACACGCGTTAATATGTAGACACCCGAAACCCAACATGTTGTAGACACAGTCGCAAAGAGAACAAAGAATAGGAAAGAGGAAATAACTTTAACTCCGGCTACAGGTTTATAAAGAAAAGACCTTTATTCCTCATTCTCCCGCCGCGCGTGACTTCTAGTTACGGCTGTTACGTCACCCACGTCTCATACATGATCGTCTTCTCTAACGTGCGCTCTCTTCTTTTTATATTCTTTTTTTTTCTTTTTCTTTACCATGATGCCATTCACACACAGCTCGGTATTTGCATGTAGCCGTCATACGCAAATACGCGCTCTAATATATTTGTTTTATGACATATCAATGCAGTCCTTGTAAGATATTGTTGAAACACAAGTGTTGTCAACTATTACTTATATACGATTAATAAAGTGATGCAATTTGCTAGTAGTAATTGTTTCCGTTTTAATTCAGTATGCTCTCAGAAGTCATAGAAAACCTTGCTGGGGCTAAAACTTTATTTCTATTTGAGATGCAGGGATATCTGAGTGTTTAATCAAGCTTCGCTTTTTATTTAACGTTTAGTAAAGAAGCCAAGAGCATTCATTTTTCTCTTTCCAATTGAGTAGGTAACTTATGTTGTAGTATATTTTTCTGGTCTGGTAAAGTATTTAGGTAAGTGCTGTTACTCGAGTTAACAATACTAGTAGAAGGTGCACCATTCTTCGTAGGAACCAATATTTAGCCGTGTCGTGTTCAATACATAAAAACAATCGGGGGAAATGGGTTGGACGAAGTTAAACGCGGGTGGGGAAAAGTGTCATGGGAAAATTGGAAAGGGGAAAGAGGAAAATGAGAAGATAGAAGGCTAGCAGTTTTAATGTAAAGATATACACATTTTAACATCTTCAATTTTTGTTTTTTATGATCCCAGGTAACGTTAGATAACCCTGCTACTATGGATATAGTGGACTCATAGAAGCCCATCAAATGCAAGAAATGGAATTATGTCGATGTCGATGAGGACAAAAACGAAAAGATTTTTTTTTAAATTTATTATTATTTGGACTTCGAATATTATGTTATTTTTAATATTTAGCCAGAATTTGTTATTAAGGTGAAGTATCCACGTGTCAGGTTGTCTTGACAAACCCTTGCACAGATCTAACATAGCGCGGACCCGCGTATGAAGATGCACGCTAAATGACGTCAACAGTTGAGAAAAATAAAGACTTTTAAAAGGATATTACGTTAGACACGGGAAAAGAACATTCAGATTAACGTTAGAGGCATGAATGAGGTTCGAAGGCACGATAACGTGAGGGACGTAACAATTAAATGAGCAAATAAATGTCGTTGTACAACACCAACAAAAATACGAGTTAAAGTTCTTTTCTACTCTTAGTCTGCTTTGCGACTGA
Organism: Euprymna scolopes; assembly: GCF_053919585.1. Taxonomy (NCBI): domain Eukaryota; kingdom Metazoa; phylum Mollusca; class Cephalopoda; order Sepiida; family Sepiolidae; genus Euprymna; species Euprymna scolopes. The sequence continues at coordinate 41,177,085 of NC_136486.1, read as the reverse complement.
GACTACAACGTGTTGGTTGTTGAACAACGTTACACAGGGAGATCAAAGACACTCTAATAGGTAAGTCAAACTCTCTTCTGTGTGTTGTCTGTACGTGAGTGTATATCTCACTAAAAGAAAAGGCAAGCAAACTACAAAACAAACCCCCCACAAAGTTGGAATATTATTGATCGACGATGATGAATAATACTTAAAACTTTTTAAAGTATTTATTATTTGTAAATAAACTTTATTGTCGGGTTTTCGGCAATTTCCAAGTATTATTTTCAATATATTAAAACAATAGAGAAAATGGGTGGGACGGAGTTAAAAGCGGGTGGGGAAACTTGGCATGGGAAAACGGGAAAGGGAAAATGTAAAAGATATAAAGACGGATCGAGAAAGATTGAAAGATAGAAATTTTAATGTAAAGATATAACACACGTTTTAAACATCTTCAATTTTGCTTTTTATGACCCCAGTTAACGTCAGATAACCCTGCTACTATGAATATAGCGGTGACATAGAAGCCCATCACATGCAAGAAATGGAAATATGTCGGTGTTGAGAATAAAGACAAAAACGAAAAGATGTTTTTTTCTTTATTTTGTATTATATGGATTATTCGGACTATTGTTCTTACAACGTTTCTGCCGATTTCATCTGCGATCTTCTTCAGGTTTCGCTTGTCAAACTAGGAAATCATTCTGTTGAGCTCTTTTGATCAAGCTCGCTACAACTCCTGTTGTCTGGAAACTTCGGCTCGGATCGTCTGTCGTTACTCTGGATCAATTAAAGCTATCTTAGCATAGTTATTCTGCCCTCCTCAGGCTCATGGGGGGATCTAAAGCTCTGCAATGAGAGGCAAATTTCTCCCTCACGTTGATTACATCATATTCGCCCCCATTAGACTGTATGTTTCGATAGAACCAATGGAGTCTAATTCCTCAACACACCGCTCCATCCCTTAGTATCACTGTTCGCCGTCTGATTTTTTTTCGCAGACCCCTCTCTCCATCAGCAAATTACCCGTCAGAAAGATAACATACACACACTCCAATATCCACCCTTGAATCAGGGTTCTCCCCCTTTTTCATTCAAAATTCCATAAGAAAGTCAATTCGAAAAGTTCATAAGATAATTAAAAATTGTAATAGTTCAGAGTTCATCAGGAATAATACACTCTCTCTTTTTTTGTTCACATGCAAGTTTTTTTGTTTGTATATTCTTTTTTTCAATTCACATTAATAATTCAAAGATAAGATAATCATCATTTAAAACTTGTCACTCAATAAAAATACAAGTTCATCAATTAGATCATAAGAGTTACTTCCCTTGGTTAAAAGTGTTGTCCCCTTTCTTTTTCCAGGGGTTTATAAGAGTTATTCCTCTTTTCCCATTTTTTCGTCAATTAAATCATAGTTCACTTTTTGATTTTCACAGAGTATCAGTCACAATTAACCAGATTTTTTTTCACTTCGCTGCTATCAACAGCAGTGTCTCGTAATAAAAGGTATGCAGCCCTAATCAGGCTTCTCAAAGGATCCGCTTTTTATTAAGATAGGGGAATCTTTCTCACCTTAAGCAGTTGTAGTCGAACCATCACCTTATATTTCGCTGTTAAAATCTCCTTTATAAGCATCTTATAAGAATATCTTTCACTGAGGACTTCTTCTCACCTCAATAGACGGTCATTCAATGTATCGTTGGGATTTTCTTTCGACGGTTTTAAGCTCAGCACCTTGCAAGAATTTTGGGTAAAACAGAGAGAAAAAAAAAGAAAAGATCTTCAAGTCATCTTCAGTTCCTTTGGATTTTAGCATCAGGGATGTCTTCGGGTTGTGTCTCATTTTCGTTAACAGCACAATTATCGTTACTAGCGTGCTCACTCCCGCTCCTGTAACCACTAGTTTATGATGTCTATCCCTAGCTTCTGTATTCTCCAGACCATTTAATCGGGCCTGCAATTCACTCAAATCTACTCGTCTAACTCCTCTCATAGCTTTGGGTAGTTTAAGTCGGGTATGTGGCAGTGAACGATGGATCACGGGATCCCAGAGGTCAGTGAGGTCAGTCAATTGGTCATTCGCCCACTCTACCTCAGGTGTTTTTAACAAATACCGTTCCTCAACCTGATAATATGCGGGTAACCCTATGCCCTGTCCCCGAGCTTCAAAACCCCTGTCCAGTTTTACCATAGTTAAAGGTGGTTCCACCTTGATTATCCCAGCAGCCGTATTACTGCATACCTTGGACAATTCCAACTTTTGTTGCGTGGATACCAACCAGGTGCCCTCAGCTACTCTTATAGCTAGTGGCAAAAGACCTTCACTTGCCACTTCAACCTTGCAGACGCTATTTATCACTCTCTCATCCACCTGAAATAATCCCAACACACACAACTCATGATCTCCAGTGACATACAAGGGACTCTGTGAACGGCAAATTCCAAGACCATTATTTCGGCATTTTCTTTCCTCTCGTTGATTCAACAGCATAAATCTATCTCTTGCCATATTAAACGCTACATATTCGGACTCCACTCTATAATTGGCTATCAACCCTAACTTGGGTGTGTCCAGTGGATATGGAACGGGTGGAGTAATAACTTGATAAACCCCGTATTTAGTTCCTCGATCCCAGAGGGGTATAGATACAAAACTAATATTCTTTCAGCTTCTAACCGCGCACTACACCCCAGGGTGTTATAATATTTCCACAATCCTTCCTCGGGGTATACTGGAAGTTGTGGGCGCGATAGTAATTTTTGCTTTATGTCTTCTAACACATTTCGCAGCTGATCTGGATTTATTACACTGGGGGGGGGGCAAATGCCCTAACGCTAGGGCGTCTAATTGGGCCCCTATATGAGTGGTCCACTCAACCAATGACTGCTCGGTGCGTTGTAGCCGTCGCAGCATATGCATTAACTGTAAATATCTCTGTAAAAAGGCTTCCCCTCTCGAAAACTCAGTCTCAATTCGACTAGACACATTCCACAATTCTTCATGCAAAATTTCTAATTGACTGATTATATCATTAAGACCCTATTTTCCTGCACTTTTACTCTCTTGATATTTAATATTGATAACCTCTCCTTTGTATCTTGCATTAATGTTTTCTGTCCTCGCTCTAACTGCTCTATTCGGGTCCTTATTAACTCAAGATGCTCTTTCTTATTACGTCTTTTCTCCTGAGTTCGTCGTGGAAATACGTTTTTTTTTTCTTTTCTGTCTTTGTTTTTGTGTCTGTGGTAACAATAAAAAAATAAGAAATATTAAATCTCGCCCCTTTTTTTCGGGTCGATATCTTAGTCGCGTCCACCAATAATGTAAGATTATTATCTTTCTCTTCTTCGTCGTGGAAAGATTTCTTCTCTCTTTTCCGTGGTAACCAAACAGTGTCTATCCTGGTCACGGCACCAATAATGTAACTCCTCTTCTGATCAAGCTCGCTAGAACCCCTGTTGTCTGGAAACTTCGGCTCGGATCGTCTGGTCCTTTTCTGAGGGTTGTTACATTGAATCATGTAAGCTGAAAGCGAATATCGAAGTCGCAGGCAGAAAGAAAAACAGACACCCCCAGATTTTGCGGGTGTGCAATTAACCAATTTTGCGATCTGAAATTTACAGATATATTAAATTCTCATGACGCCTAAGATCATCCCTGTCTGTCCGACATCTGGCTTTTGAGTTCGTCAAGGCCAGACAGTGTTATGTTATTGTTCTAAGTTCCTGTCATCAATTTTAAATGCAAAAGATATCTCTATGACTTCCGAACAATATCTATTTTGGCAATGAAATAAAATATATATTTATATTCTCTATTTCAAATCCTCGGGATATCTGTCGTTACCCGGGATCGATTAAAGCTACTTTAGCATAGTTATATTGCCCTCCTCAGCCCCCTGGGGGATCTACAGCTCCCCAATGAGGGGAAAATTGCTCCCTTAGATTGATTACGTCACAGAGCTTGGGAATCTCTACAGAATTTCGAATGAAACATTTTATTTAATCCACATTCTCTCGTTTCATAAAGAATGACCGGATTGAAATCGTAATTAATTCGCAATTATATTCCCAGTATCGATCTCACTGGGGATTAAAGCTTCATCCTTCAAAAAGGTGTCTCTTATAATTTTACCTAATACTTTATCAATTACCTTGTGAAAATATCACTCAACATGAGAACAGTAACCCAAATAATATAAATGATACAAATTAAGAAACCACATCTCAAAAATTCGGAAACATGTTTTGTTATTTTTAAAAAAATTTATATTTTAACACACTGGACGCCCGAATTTTCCCGGTCATACAATACGCTTAAACATTATATTGTAATTTATGCAGATCGCGTATATATAATTATAGAATCAAATCCTCTATTGAATATAATGCATAAAAATTTGCCCGGTGAATTAATTAGTAAAAACATATGTAAAATAAAAATGATAATGTCGGTCATCAAATTCGGTCTGTGTTTGTTGTTCAGCTGATATTTGGGCTTAGCAATTTTAAAATTAGTATTTCTTTTTTATAAATAAAAGAAGAAGACTTTTTACCAGGAATATTTTACACCGGTGTAACGTAAAATATTCCACTGTAAAAACTCTTTTTGATCTATAAGATAAGAAAGACTATTTTTAAGATCGGATCTTTTGATTTTCGATACTTATCGGATGAATTTCTGCACAAATCATATCTAAGAACACTGCCAGAAATATAAATTCCCTTTGTGTGTATTTGCAAAAGATAGGCCCAGCCGTTTCGATACCTATAAGAAAGAAATTCATGCATACACACACAAAGTGACTTTTGTATATTAGTAGAGATAAATGTACCTGATTTAGCCCATAAAATTTATATTTAATTAGTTGAATACAAGTGACTAGTTCACTCGTAGCTGAGGAGGGGTGATTGTGTAGTAGTTTACGTTTACACATCGATGTACTAAATCAAAATGGGTGAACTGGTTTGTACTCATATCATCTGTGCATACTGAATAAAAAAAAATACTAATAATAACAATTTCTGAATTTATTTGAAATGGCCTTTCTGGGAGCCACCTAAATCCTTTATGAAGACAACTTTTTTTATTCAATAAATTAGTGAAACTCAATTGACCTGAGTCTACGGATCGGTGTCACTAGGGGCTCATCTTTTGGGCGCTTCCTTCTTAAAAATCTCTCCATTCACACACACATACAAACCTTAACGATCACACAGGCACACACAACTCAGTGACTCTCGGTTTTCTCACATTTGATTATAAAACCTGCGAAGCGAAAACATCTTTACTCATTACAAAATACACTCAAGTAAAACCCTAAAACAGTATTAAACACATCCTCTGAAGCTGGTGACCAGCATTTACCAAAATTGTGAGATACAAACCTATCTCAACTGTAGTGTGTAACTGGAAGAAACAGATCAACTCGGCGATATTGAATCGTATATACGTATATACGATTCAATATCTATATCGGCGATATTGAATCGTATATACGTATATACGATTCAATATCTATCATCGGTATTAATAGCACCGATTCTGCAACGGATAGTTCATTAATTGAATAGATAGCCATTGTATCTGTTCTGTATTTTTACAAAGGAGTTAGCGTATATATATAGGCCCGGAAGTCAGGAGAGGATAAGTGTTAATGTGTGTATTGTAGTCCTTGGGACAATAGCGTAGTAATCGGTATGGGCGGAGATTTGGTATAATTAGAATATTTACGAGGACGGTTCAATGAGAACTTGATTACGTCGGACTTGAAGACGAAAATATTATAGTAAGCTGGAAAGTAAACCACCAGAACAGAGTTCCACAGGCAGCCAGTTCTAAGAAAGAAGTTTTGTTCATGGGATCCACGTTTAGGCTTAGGCATCGAGAGAGTGGGGGATTTATTGATAGTCATTTTGGCTCGACGAGAGTTTTTTTGAGAAAGATTTATGAGAGGCGGCACAGATTGGAGCTAAGTGAAACACTTGATATGAAAATAATGATAGGAAAAAGTGCCAGAAAAGAAGAAAAAGGGATCGATTTCTAGATTACGAAATCGGCTTTGAATTCTGTTAAGGCAGGATAGGATGCTAACAGCTTTTAGAATGTAACCCAAGAATGATTTGCATATTTTAAAATCTATGCATGTACATATGCGATTTATTTTCTCTGTTTATTTATCCTGAATCAGTAGTGTTGATGTGCCGTTTAAGAGAGAAGCCAAACAAAATAGAGGACACTTGTTTGTTTGTTTTAGAAGAATCGTCCATTGAAAATGGAGGCAAAGGAAAAAGTAGGATGCAGGATAAATAAACGAATTGTAAGCGAAAAAAAAAAGAAAGAAAGAAGAAAAAGAAGAAAGAATAAGAAAAATACGAAAGAATTCTTGTTTTTTTCTGTGTTTGTTTATTTTTATTTCGCTTTATCTCAAACGAATAATTAAATTACGGTCCACATGAAAAGATCGGAATACCATAGATCTTCGCGTTGGGTATAGAAAAAAAAAGATACAAAATAAAAACACATTTCGTTGGCTTCGAACGCAAAAACCAAGGTGACGTCTAACTCGCCAATTATTATTTCTTGTTCTCGGGTTTCTTAATTTCCTTTCCTGTTGATAGGCAAAAATATTTCCAGAAAAAGTTTCAAAAATAAGAAGCATACGAAACTCTTGAGTCACGTTAAATAATTTAGCAATGGACAAACATCTTTTATAGGTAATCGTTAAAGATCGCATACACGGCAGAATGCGAGAAAAACAATCTGTGTAGATATTATAAATTGTTTTACGTTTTTTGTTTGTATAAACATTATTAAATCAGGGATCATGGCCAGTTAAAATCGAGTCCGTATTACGCATGTAATTACAAAAATACGCTTAAAATATATCAATATTATGATGAATAAAAAAAAACACACGAAATCAGATGCAATTCTGTGACCATCTTATTTTGATTTCCCAGACATATTTGAAGCGTATTTTTCTCAATTTCCATGCATAATACTAAATGGATTTTACCTCGGAATGCTTCCTCATTTAATAATATTTAACAAAAACAACATAAAATTATTTTAATGTCTTATAAAAAAGCTCTCTGTAGTTGATCTCGCTTGTATTTCGGCATATCAACCCATTTTGGTCTTTTAATGCAGGAAAACACATTAAAACCCTTGTGCACAACAAGTACAACGTATACAACTATTTAACCCATAGTTTATTGGTGAAATTGTGGCTTCATAACTTCTCAACGATATTAACGTGTAGTTAGATACAACAGATACGATTCAATTTGAACGCACCAGGGACAGATTTCATATGCGTAATATTCATGGGTGTATTTGCTAGTCAAAACGTTAAGTAATTACATTGAAGAGGATAAATTCAAAACAAGGAACCAGAAGAGGCCACGCAGTTGACACTGACTGAAAATAAGCTAAAGTTCGTAAAAAAGGAAATCCATAAAAGGTTAAGTGAAATAAAAACCGAGTTTACGATTGAGACAGTGGCGTTTATTTTTCAATTGGGTTTCTTGATAGAAAACTTACGTAGGAAAAGACGCGTTTTTGAAATAATCTAAAGCGTATAGAAATCAAGCGATGTGCTTTAAATAGGTCATAACTTTTCTCCTCTCTCTCTCTCTCTCTCTCTCTTTACACGTTTGACCTTGTTACTGACTGGACGATCATGGCGAACAAATCATTCATCTTTTTTAGTTATTGAATATCAACATCTACATCCAAAATGAATAGCACAATTACCGGCATAGTTTTTCCAATAATATTCTATATATAATTAGACCAAAAGTAAAAGAGCAGTAAAATGACTAAAAAATCAACAGAAAAGAAATATTGTAAAATCTTAGAATAGGTTACATAAAAATCACACATTTCTATGCCCCATGGGTAGGAGAAATACCGGTTTTGTGTAGCATGTCAGAAACATCTGTGTCCTATTGTCTAACAAATTGTATAAAACTGAAACCAAAATATAAAATATAAAAACTTAAAACTAAATAAGATATTGTATCTGATAAATCAAAACCAAATATTCGACGACATGAATAAAAATGGCATCTACTATGAAATAAAACACAGTTCAAAATAAACAGATAAACAAAGAATAAAATGATTATTTACCTATTTATGCATGTGTGTAAGTTTATACAAGACAATTCCAGCCAAATTAAATTGTTCAATATACAAGATAAAGCAATGTAAGATTGTAGGATTTATATTTATTTTTTTGCAGTAAAATAATAAATTTTTAAAACAAAAATGTATTATTTGAACAAGTAATACACGATATTTTTAGTTTAAGTAACTTTAAATTTCGTGTATTCCTTGTTCAAAGAATAATTTTTTGTTTCAAAAATTCTATATTTTACTGCAAAAAATTGAGTATACATTTTACAATTTCACACACACACACACACACACACACACACACACACACACATATATATATATATATATATATATATATATATATATATATATATATATATATATAAGAACAAACAGTCAATAAAACATGTTAAAAACACTTTAAAAAGAGTTAAAAACATATTTAATTTGAAAAGTAAACACTTGATAAGTGGATAGTGCTTAATCCGCGGAGTTTCGAAGAAATACTTTCCTTCTCATCATAGGAGGTATAGTAACAATTTTATATATATATATATATATATATATATATAGATATATAGATAGATAGATAGATAGATAGATAGATATAAAATTGTTACTATACATCCTACCCTTTGATGAGAAGGAAAGTATTTCTTCGAAACTCCGCGGATTAAGCACTATCCACTTATCAAGTGTTTACTTTTCAGATTAAATATGTTTTAACTCTTTTTTAAAGTGTTTTTACCATGTTTTATTAACTGTTAGTCTTATATATATATATATATATATATATATATATATAGAGAGAGAGAGAGAATAAATGACAAAACGTTATATTCCAAAATTCATGATGTTGACCATCTTATAATTTATTCTTTTAATTCAGTTGACTAATACAATTCTTGACAGTATCTGTTTCGTAGCATAAAACCAATCACTTAATTATTATATCAATCAGTGAATCTATTATGCCCTTATCTCATCAGAAGAAATAGCAACAATCAATCCGTCAAAAGGAATTGAAGTGTAATTTGACATGATTAAAATCCCAAAATTGTAAGAGAAGCTGCAGATACCTTTATATTTTCCATTACGCCATATTGAATAAAATTCAATAGCACAACAGCATATTCTTTATATTGTTTGGACTCTCGAGTGGATATCCGTTGACATCTTATATGTCTTTTATATAGAGTCATGTTGTTCTCGGTTGATTAACTGTGTCTAATTGAGTCGGGTCTATACTTGAGAATAAAAAAAAAAAATAAAAAGAATATTCTGTTCTCCTACGCCCTACTTATCACTTCGGATACTTATCGGCGTGAAATTATCATCAAAGTTAAAATATCGTTACAATTAAACAATCAATTGGGAAATCAATCAATGAATCAACAGCTTTTGTTTTATATGCAGTTGCATTCTATCGTCGCATCAAGCAGAAGTATGATTCTCAACAGGCTTTACACTCATATGGCATTACCTTTGTCAGATGGGATATGACGGTGATCAAGTGTATAACGACGCGGCCTGACAATCTGAATATTTCAAGTTCAAATTAATTTCACTAAAGAAGCGGGCGATCATCACGTGGTCCCTCCGGCAAGTGCCCGATATAATTCTGGCTAGAAAAATACCGGGAAAACTAATGCTAACACTAGAATCTTCGGAGCTATATAATATGATGATAATGAACTCTTTTCATATATTCATCCTTAGAGTTATCTGAACACTAATGCTTATCAAAAATTTCCCCAGAATATTTATGATTTGAAAAGTACCATCACAAGTCAAATAGTAGCAATGTCAAGAAAGCACTGTTAGAATTATCCACGATAGTGAGATATCTTCTGGAGCGGTAGAAGGATCCCACTATCTTTCCAGCGACCTTGGCAACAGACTTGATGTACGTGTTCCATTTCAGATCAGGAGTAAAGGTCAAACCCAGAAGCTTGTCAAAACACGGGGCCTCACCCAGACAAGAGCCATCCATCACAATTGATGCCAGATGGGGATCAGAGCGTTGATGATGTAAGGATAGGAGTTTGGTTTTGGATGCATTAAAGGTAACCAACCACATTTTCCCCCACTGAACCACGCGCTCGAGATCAGAGGAGAGAGAATCAGAGAGAACTTTGTCATTTACAGCCTTTGATGTGTTGCCGTAGATGGTCGTGTCATCACCATAGATGTCACCGAATGATTTAAGTATATGTTTAGGGAGGTCATTGATGTAGTTCAGGAAGAGAGTTGGGCCCAGGATTGACCCCTGAGGGACTCCAGCATTTATATTGCAGGCCTCCGATTTTTGTCCATCTACCACTACTCTTATGAGCCTATCGAAGAGAAATGATTTAATGATTGAGAAAACATTTCCAGTTATACCGTAGCTGGAAATCTTGTGAAGTAGACCCTTATGCCATACCTTGTCGAAGGCCTTTGATATGTCAAGAGCAATTGCCCTAGAAAGGAAGCCTTTGTCAAGAGATTCACTAATCCTGTGGGATATAACCGTCAGCACATCTGCAGTAGATCTTGCAGAGCGGAAACCATATTGTGTGTCACTAAGAAGGTTATTCCTGCTGAGGTGGTTGACTATTTCTCTATTTAATATGGATTCCAGCAACTTACTCATAACACACAGGAGACTTATTGGTCTGTACTGAGAGGGAGATGACTTATCACCTGAATTCTTAAATACAGGGCAAACTGATGAGGTCTTCCAGGGAGTCGGAAAGCACTTCTCTTTAAGGCAGTGCTGAAATAGTTTCGTAAGTATGGGAGCAAGTTCTCATTGAAGCTTTTTTTACACTATAATTGGGATCCATCAGGGCCAGTTGCTTTACTGGAATCTAGGTTTTTTATTAACTTGGCGACCTCATGCCCGGATTAGCTTGTTCTGTGTTATAGGAGGAAATATGGGGAGTTGATGGCCTTCGTCGCATAGGGTAGAATTAGCTTCAAAGTTCTTTGCAAATAGTTTGGCCTTGTCTGACGCTGACGAGATGACCTCTGGTCCATTGATAATGGTTGGGATAAGGATCAAGAGGCCACGAAAAGGATACATTATAGCATAGTTAACTGGTAAACTAGATAATTAATGTCCTTATGTGATTGTCCTGACGTTCTCCATCACGTGTTAAAAATAAAAAAAGCGGGAAACAAAAACTTCATATCGTTTTGCCATTATGTTGTGGTCGATTTGTGACGCAGCCCATTCTTTTACTATGTTTAGAGTTGACATTTGACCAATCAGTAGTGCTTGGGATAATATTAAAATTTTGATTTGTATGCAAGATGGAGCTCTTTTATACTATTGTTGTTCGTGAATGGATGAATGCCTAATTCCCTGGAAGATGGATGAGTCATCCTGGTTCGTACGAATGGTCGGCCAAAAGTCTTGACTTAACGCTCCGCGACATTTTTTTATTTGCTGTTAGTTAAAAGAGCAAGTTTACTCAACCAAACCAAGAAATTTAGAACTTGAAAGGCGAATGCGTGAAGTTATGGCTAACATTCCGCAAGAGTTCCATGTGAAATCAGTTGATGCCAATCCCAGTCGACTTGAAATGAAGACGCCTTTATTGCATTTTAAATAACAGTATATGTATTATACTTTCTTCTCATATTCATTAATTTATAAATTATATTTCAAAAATAAATTGTATGTATTTTAAAATAGAGAGTCACTTTTCAATCACCCAACAAAAATAGGAAATAAGTTGATCAGTAGAAAAATCGTTATAGTTAGTGAGCTTAGTGGAAAGACAATGGGGGAGTTGTTATTCACTAAGTTACATAACGGAAACTAAAATAGAATTGTAATTAGGAAAAAATAACAGACAATAGAGGGTAATATATTTAGTTTTCTTATAAAAAGTTTTAGGAGTGGTAATGAATTTTGCGACAGTATACGATATTTACAATCAGTTTACGGATAGTCTTGTGTTTGCGAAAGTTTAGGGTAGGATATAGTAGACAGTAGTAATGAGATGATTCCAATGTTTTTCCGATTTCGATACATTTATAAATCTCTAAATATTTAACTATAAAGTTGTTGTTTTCCTCCATTACCGTGAAACACATGATCAATGTGCAGATATATTCTTCAAACGTAAAAATGCACTTACGGGAGATGATCTATATATTTTAATATTTCTGAGAGATTAAAATCAATAAATATTTAATATTCCATCATCACTGCAAGTAGTGAAAGATTTCCCTTTAAACAAAATCAAATACCAAAAGATGATTAATGGAATCGTTTTTGGCATTGAAAAATGAGCACCAATTTTTCCGATTCCGATACCCCCCAAAATTCCGATTTTTCCAATTCACGATTCCGATTCGAATAGACATTTCAACGTAGTGTGTGATTCAGAATAGATCGAGATGAGCTGACGCCGACCAACGACAAAGTGATCGCAATAGATTACGTGGATATGAACCTTAGCGTTCAGAGCGTTGTTTTCTGCGATGGTATAACACACGCACTGAACACAACCAATCCATGTAAAATGCGTTGAAGTGCTTTACTTCTCTCGGGTTTTACTTTCTCATTATTTTTTTTATATACTTGTCAACCTATGCTTGCCTCCTCAGTGAAATGTGAGACACTACGACACGGACAGAACGAGAATGGAAACTGAAGAAAGAAAATACCATGGAGGCGACGATTGTTGTTTAGCTTCTAGGGGTAAGAGAGAGAATTTGAATAGAATATTCGATAAAAATAAAATTTTGTTCGCCTCAATAAATGGTCCATTGATTTCTTAAAATTTTCCAAAGGAAAATGAAACTATATATATATATATATATGTGTGTGTGTGTGTGTGTGTGTGTGTGTGTGTGTGTATGTATATGTGTCTGTGTGTGTTTATATGTATATATATGTATATATATGTATATTTATATGTATATATACATATGTATATATGTTATATATGTATATATATGTTATATATGTATATATATGTATATATATGTATATATATATGTATATATGTATATATATATGTATATATGTGTATATATATATATAATCGTGATATTGAAAATTTATTCAAATTTAAATAAAAAACTTATAAACCTATAAGGAAGGTATACAAAATTTTAATTATTCGACAAAGAATACAAATAAAATAAGAGTTTCGAAGAATGCAATTCTTCTCATTAGAGGAAAGAGCTTTGCAAAATATACAATACATTTTGCAGGTGAATGCACCACAGGAAACAAATAATATGATATTTATCATATTTGCATATAAAAGCCATTTAAAAGTTTGAGACAGTTTGAAGGGATTCAAGGGGATTAAAAAAAAGCAAGAAACGGAAAAAAGAAAAGAAAGAAAACGGATAAATCGGAGAAAAGAGATAAAAGGAAGATAAGGGATATGATAAAATCCAATGGGAAAGATGGTAAAATCTAGAACAGGTAAAATCCGAAATGGGTCTGTTGAAAATGTATTTTCTCATGGATTACCATATTATATATATTATATATATATTATATATATATTATATATATATTATATATGATATATATATTTATAAATACTATATATATATTATATATTATATATATATTATATTTATATATATATTATATATATAATATATATAATACATATTATATATATAATATATATAATATATATATGTATATATATATGAAAGAAAGAAAAAAGAGAGAATCTTGAAAAGGATATACGTTTCCGTTGGTCACTGTTCAGTAAGTTTACGTCAATTCCAAAATTCAAATTTCACAGTCGAGAAATCAAAACAAAGCGTTCTAATAGAGTCTATAAAGGAAATGTTCGCTTTAATTTTTTTCTATTAAGTAAAAAATCATTTGAAACTGACATTTTCTCTGCTTTACTGAAGCTCAATAAAATAAGTATAAAATTGGCCACAAACTTATAAATAGAGAATGCGAGTGTGTTAATAAAGTAATCAATGTTTTCCATTGCTTACTCCACACACGTGCATATACACTCGTATATATTTCTTCTTGATTTTTATAAACGATAAATACGGTTAACATAGAAAATCGCCCATATTTTATTTGGACGCATATAATATTTGTATTTATTTTCAAAATAGTTCTCTACATACATGTTTCGAGGTAACTACCTTTCACATCGTAGCTTGACTGTGTCTAGGAATCGAACTTCGTACCATGTGTATCACACTCCGGCGAAACATACGTCAAGAAAGTAACGTATAAATCTAAAAAATGCTACCCCTATAAAAGAGAAAACATTATGTTACAGCACATTCTCAGTATGAATCAAACAATTACTCCTCTGACAAAAAGGGAAAGGAAAATGTCTACCCGGATTTTCAAAACGAGCGAACCAAACAAAAACAGAAGGAATTACTCCTGAGACAATGTAACAGATGTGAAGAATTACATTTGGAATAGTGCTAAACTGTTCGGAAAAAAAACGAGTCAAAACTGTGGCAACCTTGGTCATAAATATTCGCATTGTAAAAGCAAATGCAAAACAAAATATAACTAGACAGAAAAATCCAACAAAAAGTTAGATGGAAATTTTCGCAAATAGGTAATAGTGAATAATAAAATAGTGAAATTGAGAACTGGGTGGAATCATTTAATTATAGATTTGCATATGTGGAAAACACTTTACCAACCGACTTTGTAGAAAAACACTAAATCCAGCCCTCACTCTGTGGCCCTGTCGGTGGGGCATTAGAATACGCCGACTGCCCCCCTGCAGAGGGTAAAAGTCCCCCAATGGAGGTCCTGGATATGACCTTAAACTATATCCAGTGGTGAGGCCCCAGCTTGTGGGCTTTGGGGAGTGTGGAGCAACCCTTTAATTACCATTGCTCCCAGGTCCACTCTGACCCGGAGTGGTAGTACCTGTTAGGGTCCCAACTATAGGTTAAATAGAAACCGACGTGAAAACAACAAATATATTCTATTAAAAAAAAATTCTTCGAAATTTTTGGATTCGGCATTAAAGAACCTGAAAAGGGTTGATATGCCGTAAAACAAAACCAACCAACCAACCAACCAACCAGCCCTCACTCTGACTGGCAATGCAATTAATTTTATTGGCGAATTATTTTACCACTAAATTTGAACGATACTATTAAAAAAGTAAAAGTTTCCGTAATGAAGAATTTATTTTAGTTGAACTTAATGAACAGTTTTAATTTTTGTAATTTATTAGACAACATTACTAATCAGAAGAAAATTCTTAGAAACGGAAACATACCATACGAAATCCCTTCAAAATCAAGCTTTTTAAGACTTATCAACTGAATTGCATGATGCAAATACATTGGAAAAATAACGTGTATAATTTGAGACGACCAGCAATAACACAGCTGTGACGAGAATAATTTAAAAAGTAAACAGAAAATAAAAAAAGAGTTGCATAAAGAGGACGTTTCATGCAAAAGTGGATAAAGGAAAAAGAAAAACTCAACCGCAAAATACGAAGCTTGTCCAACTATACCAGATTCTGACAGTTCAGTTTCTTGGTATAAACGTAAAAGTACCCAAATAACTGAACTTGCGCAACAGAATTTGGATGCCATTCAGAAAGTAAGTGGTGATATTACTAAAGGAAAAAAGATGCAGACCTAAAATTAAATTGATAAGTATTGATAATATGGTATATATCATACCTGGTCCGAAACATGTTCAAAACGCCAACAACAAAGGCACTCAGATAACACTAGCGATAGAATACCGGTAGACGAAGAGGCGATCGACGTCACTTTTCAAACGTTCGACCTTGCCCACTCCAACCAACACCTGGACGGCGACGGTCGAAAAAAAAGAAAATACACCGACTCACGGACTATCGACCCGATCGGAAAAGATATTTTTTTACATAGGCATAACCACTTATTAAGGCCAGAGACCACTCGAGGTTAAGGGTTAAGAGTGTACAGTAGTTAATTGGACAATATAGTAATCGTTAGTAATGGAAATTGGGTAAATTTGTTAATTTAAGTGGAACGGCTCATCAAGAACTTGTTTACGTTGGACTAAAAGACAACCATATTGTAGTCAGCTGGAAAGCAGGAAAACGGAAGACAATTCCACAGGCGTGCAGTTCTAAGAAAGAAGCTTTGTTCATGGGATCTACGTTTAGGTTTAGGCACAGATAAAGAGTGGGGAGATTATTGATAGTGTGTTCAGTTTAGACGAGTGTTTCTTGTGAAAGTTTGACCAGGGAGGGCGTAGATTGAAACTCAGTCGAGTACTTGCCATGAAAATAACGATAAAGCAGAGACAACTGGCAACATCTCTTCTGTGAGATAGAGGTTGCAGGGAAGAGAAAAGGACATCTCCTACGAGGCTACGAAGTCTATTTTGAACTCTATCAAGGCAGGACAAGTCCTTTCTAACAGCTCCTGCCCAGATGTTGCAACAGTACTCCATCCTGTGACGTAGATGGATCTTATATAGATAGAGAAATGCATCAGCAGTGAGATTTTTGTGGTGCAAAATGGTTTGGGAGGGTGTGTTGTGGGGACTTAGCCACACGCAATATACTAACTCTTCCACCACTAATAAATATACCGAAAGGTACCAACTCTCGTGGTGGTGTGGGTGTCTATTTCGTAGTAGGCCACACTGACGTTAAGTACTACAACTCTTGTTCTCTATGTATTCCGTCTTGTTGTAAATACTATTAATTATCTATAGAAAATAGCTACTCTCGAAGAACTAATCTATACATTTATAAAAGTGAGAACGTGTATGAGGACAATTCTCAACCTATATACTCAACGAATTTTTATCTACAGACTTGGAATTTGTTATGTAGGGTATTCAATGATGTGGAAAATTTTTAATCGGTTTTCACTAGGAAAAAGGGCTGCTAAGGGGTTAAAATTGAAAACTTGTTCCATGGGGATTATTGGATTTTTAGCTGTTTGCTATCTGCTTTATGAATGCGCAAACGTGAATTGTTCACGTGACACATTTCTTATGTTAATAATAAGTAGGTTTGAAAACACTTTTTAAAAATCTTATCAAGCTGGTATAATGGTTATCGTACTTGACTCACTGTCTTTAGGCTTTGATTTGGAACTTAGATCGAGTATTTTTTTTTTACTTACAATAAGCTGTTTATGCTCATGTTTCAGTTTGTGTATGAATTATAATATAATACTTATATGTATTTTACGATTAGGCAACGCCGCGTGGCCTACTAGTGTGAAACTAAAATAATACAAGGTGATTTAATTTGCATTAAATAACCTCATATTATTTTAGTTTCATATTAATTTTAATACTGCTGTTCCAATTTTATTAGCAGGTTTTCGTAAACTAAATAATATACTTCACGATTTAACTAATATAGAATAAGAAGAGCTATACATATGTAGATTTTAAAAAAATCTACCAAAATGTAATTAGATAAGGATAATAATAAATAATTAAACCACTCCTAAAAGCCAACCGTGCACTGAATAAACCTAAAATTCCCGGGTAATGCAATAGGTTGATGAAATTAGTTGGGTGTTGATGAAGACCATCTCTTTGATCATTAGTGCGCGGTAATAAAATTATTTTGATTTCATTAAAGTAAGTTTTTTAAAACTAACAGAAAGATTAATATATTAATCTTGATTATGGTCAAATGACGTCATTCACCTGGAAATATAATTTCCTTTGCTTTAGTGCACATTTTCTAGTGAATATTTGGCTTGACGAAACTTCAGCGGTTCTAAATTCAATTAACTTCAACGTAACAGACAACGTACACGGAAATATCACAGTGACACACCGTTTTCTTTAGATCACTTAAGGTAAGCAACGTTGAGCCTAGTCAGTACTAGATGGGTGACCAATTTGGGGATACCAAGAACTTTATATGGAAGAACGTCGACACCTCACTGCAAGAGTTACAAAAACCAAACATCGTCATCGCCTTTGATAGGGTTATACATGCGACTCGAACCGCTTGTGAATTTCACACTCCCATGAAACTTCCTTGTTCGGGATAAGTTGGATAAATCCGCTGAGGGTTTATGCTGCAGTTTCATTATTTTCACTAATAGACAGGCGCCAATTCTATTAAGCTTGAACGTTGCTGATCGACGAACATTTTTGTATGTATCTATAAAAGATGATTTTTCTCGAACAGTATTGATATATCGATAAATACCGACACTCGTGGTGTGTGTATTTTGTAATACGCTACATTGACGCTTTGTCATTCATATCTCTTTCGCCACTCTAAAATCGACGGACCCATCCCTACCTATATAAAAGCCAGGTACGGCCAACGATGGAGTACTGTTGCCACATCTGGGCAGGAGCTGCTAGAAAAGCTTATCCTGCCTTGACAGAGTTCAAAATAGACTTCGGAGCTTAGTGGGAGATGCCCTTTTCTCTTTGCCACAGAAGAGACGTTGCGAGCCTGTCTCTGCTTTATCGTTATTTTCATGGCAAGTGCTCAGCTTAGCTTCAATCGCCAAACTTTCACGAAAAACACTCATCTAGTCAAAACCACTATAATTTCCCACACTCTTTATCTGTGTTTAAACCTAAATGCAGAGTCTATGAACAAAGCTTCTTTCTTAGAACTGAACGTCTGTCGAACTCTCTTCCGATTGACTGCTTTCACACTGACTACAATCTGATTGTGTTCAAGCCCAATGTAAACAAATTCTTGATGAACCATCCCCCTAAGTAATCCATTTTGCAAAATTCCCACTACTTATGTTTACTACGCTATAATCACATTGACTAATGTATACCCATTAACCCTTATCCTCGAGTGGGCTCCGGGCCTTGATAAGTGGTGATTCCTGTGTAAAAAAAAAAGCTGCGCCATCAACTGCATCGGTTTCGTAAACTTTCAAGAGACGCATTTTATAAATATTTAACTTTTTCGCTCAAGTCGACAGTTGTATGATAACGGGCGCCTCTAATCATTTTAAGATCAACGCTGACGCCGTCTAGGGACACAGCATTTGGGATTCAGCCGCTTGTCACTTGGATATTTCATTTTAATTACATTAGCGGGATTTGATGGCAAACGAGATTTGAAAGACATTGTCGTTAAAGTCAAATAATGGACAATCAACGAAGAAATAAACATAATTGCGTAGTAGTAAAAAAAAAAAAGCTGCAGAGTATAGAGCAACGAGGTTTGATAAACTTGCAACTTATCGCCTTGTATTTATCAGATGAAACTCTTACACCTGGTGGTTATCACAGAGATAACCAAAACGCGCTGGGTCAATTCTTAATCATGCTCTTATACAAATAAAACTAATGCGAGCATTCTTTTCTATGTAGTGACAACTATTCTCTATTCACGTTCCCCAGCGATAACGTGGTGGCTGTACATGGGCGTCCGAAGCGCGCTTTGTCACTCATATCCCTGTCGCCACCATGAAATCCACGAACCCATCTATAACTGTTCTGACATCAACTGTATCGTCTTTGTACGCGTTCAATAGGCATTGATGAATGATGTATAGGTTCAATTTTTCTGCATGGTGGAATTTAATGACACATCTCTGTTTCTGACGCATGTCAATGACAGATTTCTTTCTTAGAGTTTCACATCATTAATATCTGCAGTAGAGACATTAAACTTTCAGGTCATGAATGCATAGATAAATCACATAACTATGCGATTTGCAATCATGAGAAATAGGAGAAATTTCTTTTGGAATGTCAGTCGCATATATATATATATATATATATGTGTGTGTGTGTGTGTGTGTGTGTGTGAGTGTGTGTGTGCGTGTATATGTGTGTATATAAATATGTGTGTATATATGTGTATGTGTATATATACACATATATATATATATATATAATTTAAAATAAAACGACAAACTGTTTTATAAACAACATTAAGATGAATATCTTAATAATCCTAACACTCTGTGGACCGCCCGGGCGTCCTTGCTTGCTTTAATGTTCTGTCTATGCATGTAGTGGTGCGTGTGTGGATATATATATATATATGTATATATATATATATATATATATATATATATATATATATATATATATGTGTGTGTGTGTGTGTGTGTGTGTGTGTGTGTGTGTTAGAGGTCTATATGTTTTTGTTTCGATTTTAGCTAATGGCATAGAAGTCACAAACACACACACACATACACACACACACGCACACACACACACACACATATATATATATATATATATATATATATATATATATATATACATATGATTTGCACTTAAGTCATACTTTTTATTTTGCTTTTGACATCAATACTATATATTTGGTACAATATGATATATAATAACCCATACAGAATTGAAACTATAATAATATCCACGAAATTTGCATAAATTCGAATATCATACTTAAGAGTATTTTACGACCGGGCAAAGCCAGGTGCGCCTTGGTAGTATTTTATTAAAAACCATTCGGTTTTTTACCTGGCATTTTTAAAAATTCATTTTGGATATGAGTGAAATATCTATTTTTAGAGAAAGGACCTGTTTTTACGTAAATAAAATTTCTGTTGGCTCGTGTTATTATATTGAAGTTCAGTACAGATTATGTTTCATGCAGTAGTATAGATAACATCTCTTTAATTTAAACGTTTTCCATGTTATTGCTTCTAAGAGATTTTTTTTTTGCTTCAATTTCTGATTTCAACATGGTCAGCTGCAATCCAACGTGAAGAAATATTTAAGCAATCAAATTTTGTCATCCTTTCCGCCCATCGTTTTCAACAGTTTCATTGTATCATTCATGTTCCAATCGACAATCTCATAAACCTCGGGTGGCTTTTGGCCTTGATAAATGGTGACTTATTAGTAGGGCTAGGACAACAGTATAGTTTTTTTTTCATTGTTTTTACTCTCGATTATATTTCCGACACAGTTATATGGTAGTATCGCTTCCCCGGGGAAAGTTAAGTGGTTGAGGAACGTCCTGGGAACGCAACCAGCTCCCCGGGGGAATAAACCCGATATCCAACGATATCTAACGATAGGCACATGTAGGAAACACCAACAAAAACGTGTCAATATGTCGTCAGCTATAACTGTCTGGCATGGGTCGGTTCTTGTGTGTTCATTGCATCGTTACAGGCAGCTTTCCATCGTCGGCATAAATGGCATGCTGAAATCGAACTATTGCGCAAAAATAGCGAACAAGTACATCTTTATAAAATTATTTAAGATTTAACAATGAGGAGCATATTTTATAAATACCAGTTGAAATCAGACGCGTCTGCCGACCCCAGAATGCAAGCGTCTCTTTTTCTTCATTGAAAGAAAGAGAAGGGGAGGGAAAGGTAGAAAGAAGGAAAGAGAGAGAGAGAGAAGGACATAAAAAGAGAGAAGATATATTCATACAGGTTAAACATTGTTTTGTTTTCGAATGCCTCGTTCACGAGTTCTCCGGGTTTGACCTTTCAAATTCTAAGGTCTTATATCGTTTTGCCTTGGTTAAATATTATAAACCAACTGTCATTCCTGGCTTGAGTCATAGCAGAACATTTTCAAAATTACAAACACCTGTTTAACACATTTGCACAGCACATGTGCAGATCAAGTTAGGCGCAAGGTTCATTAATGCAGAAGCCCCCAGCTCCCTCAAAAGGGCTACGTCATTGTGCCACAGTTAGACACAATTAATCAACCGAGAACCACATCACTCTGCATAAAAAACATATACGATATCAATGGATAGATACCTGACAATCAAAATAAGGAAAATAATATGCTGTTGTCATAGTCTTACTCATTAGTATGAAAAAAATAAGTAATAGTTGTAATAGTAGTAGCAATTATAATCTCTGTTTCTGTCTGTCTGTCTGTCTGTCTCTCACTCTCTCTTTCACACACACACATACACACACATACACACACACATACACACACACACATGGTGTACTTAGTCTCAGTTTTTCTATATTTTACTATTACGACATATGTTATTCAGAATTGTCTAATCTACTTCCTGCTTCGTTTGTTTAAGATCCTTTGTCTTGTTACACGATGAGCCTGCTCTTGACTCCTCTTTGAATCAATTTATTTTCTTGTTTTTGTGTAGAAGTTGTTCCCTTTGATCTGACAGGAATGAAATAAGCAAAATAGTCTTTTCTTTCTTTGTACTATAACAGAGGTTTTTATACCATTGTTAAAAAAGCATTCAAAACAGACAACCAACTCTCGTACTTCAGTTGTTAAAATACTAACCTCTCAATTTCTATACTGGTCGGACATTTGTTTGGCCCTTTTTTTTTTGCCCTCGACGTCCACTAAGCTAAATGACTTTTTCCGCTCATCATCCGATCTCACCTTTGAGGTCAACATTTGATCTATTTTCGGCTTTCAGTCTTTTCAAACAATACCATTTTTTGACGTCAACGTTCTTTTGACTTACTTACATAATAAAGCAGGATTTTGTTGTTGTTGTTGTTGTTTAGTCCGCTTTTCTTCTTTACAGGTCTCCCGCGAATAAATGGTTACTGAGTGTAAGGTGATCAGTGAGACTACAACATAATAATCGGTAGTAGCTAAAATTGGGTAGAAGTTGATTATTTAAGAGAACGGCTCAGCAAATACTTGTTTATATAAGATTGGAAAACATCCATTTTTTAGTAAGCTGGGAAGTAACTCTACAATATTGTCATCCAAAAAGGATAATTATAAGAAAGAAACCTTGTTCATGTAAATTATGTTTACTTTTATGCACAGATAGAGAGTGACGAAATTGTTGACACTGGTAGCGAGACGGGAATGTTTGCGAATTTTTTACGGGAAGAGAAGCATAGATTGAAGCTCGGTCGAGTGTTGTGTTGTTCTCACTAAATCGATGTTTGTTGCGTTTTCATACTCTAAATTGTATAGTATATTATTAATTAACGTTCCATATATATATATATATATATGTGTGTGTGTGTGTGTGTGTGTGTGTGTGTGTGTGTGTGTGTGTGTGTACGTTGTTCTTAATATAACTGACTGTCGTGTCCCACTTGCACATGTCTTAACGGCCCGTGATTCGACTAGTGTTTTGGTGTGTGCGTGTCAACATATATTACATATATAGATAAGGACATACGTCACTGCTGCTTCCTGCTTTGGGGGGGGGGCGGACCTGTTTAAAGGAAACGCTTACAGACAGGGACCCAAGACGGCTGGGTGTTTATATATATATATATTATTCACTTTTCAGGCTTCTCGTCACAGCAGAAGTGGAGTTACCGATGATCTTTGGCTTCTGGGTTCTCTGACTCAAAATGGAGTCGGAGAACCCAGAAGCCAAAGATCATCGGTAACTCCATTTCTGCTGTGACGAGATGCCTGAAAAGTGAATAAAATATGTATCACGTATATATATATATATATATATATATCTTCTTGGGGAGAGCTCTTTAACCCACCTTGTTTATTCGGCGTCTCAAATCCAACTCAACAAAACTAAACTTAACTTATGCAAACCGGCCACCTCCCCGTCCGGATACTTCCGGTGCAAATGATCGGTCACAGAGTTTGATGCTTATCAAATCATGTCACCATTAAAATTCCCTGTTGTTAACTCCGCTAGATAGATAATTATATAAACAGTTAGAGAGATACATACATCAATAGATTGCTTGATAAACAAATGAATAGATAAATAAACTGCTTCTACCCGGCTTTTATCTAACACAAGCACCTACTATAAAAGTAACAATAGAACATAAATAAACTTGCAACGTTTCTTCTGTTAGTAAGGCAAGTGAAAATGCACTTGCACACTGAATCCTCAATACGATTTTGTACTCTGTCAATCAAGAAAGAGTGCTCTTTAAGCTTCTCCTCAGATGTGGGCACAGTATTTTTCCAGCGATTTAAGCAACGGATCTGATGTAGGTCTTTGATTTCAAGTCAGGAGTGAAGATTAGCCGTAGAAGTTTGTTAAAGCAAATTGTTTCCTAAAAAGAAGAGACGTTCGTTTCTATTGGGTTCAGGAAAGGATTAGAGCGTTGGTGGTAAAATCGTAGAAGTTTGGTTTTGGACGTATTAAAGGTAACTATTTTTACCCCCATTGTACCACGCGCTCTAGGTCGGAGGAGAGAGAATAAGAAAAATCTTACTCTTTGCTTGAAAGTTCATTGGGTGGAGTATGGAAAACGTGAGAGAATTCAAAAACTCCAAAACGAAGAAATTAATAATAAAAGAAAAGTTGACAAAGAAGATGATGCAAGTGAAGGAAACGAATGGGGGAAACCTCGTAAAGTAAAACTGTAATCTAATTTGGTTTCCATTTTTTTTTATTGTATTCGTCATTACGTCAGTCATGAGTAGAGATAATAAAAGTAAATCCGCTCAATTTTTTTATACGAAGAAACTATGTTCATTTTGATCTTTCTTTTTCATTTTAACATACATTTTTTTCAGCTTTCTTTTATTTTCATTTTATAATCTCGATTACGCGAGAAAGGAATAGAAAGAACGCCAAAAGAAAGGGAGATTAACTGTTATAGATAAAAGCCGAAAAGAAAAGATAGCAGGATAAAGACAGAATGGGTGGTAAAGGAAAAGGGAAAGAGGCAATTGCATAAGCATAACGAGAGAGGAAAAAAGTGAATACACGATAACGGCAGCTACAGAGAGAGAATGGGAGAGAAAATAAGTTAAAATAAGGAGAGAAAGACAAGTGTGTGTGAGAGATAGAGAGAGAGAGATAGATAGATAGAGAGAGAGAGAGAGAGAGAGAGAGAAAGAGAGATGGAGAAAGACAGTGAAGGTAAGGAGGGATAGAAAATGACAGTGAGACAGAGAGGGGTAGAGATTAACAAAAAGACAATTGCTGGGAATAAATGAGAGGGAAAAAGAACAGCAGAGAGAGAAAGTTAAAAAAAAAAAAGTCAGGATATATGAAGAGAGGGGGATATAAAGATACCAAAGCGAAAGTACTTTAAAGAGAAAAAAAATGAGAGAAGAGAGAAAAAGCAGATAAAGATAGATAAAGATAGAAGCGGGAGACAGAGAGAGAGAGAGAGAGAGAGAGAGAGAGAGAAAGGCAGAAGAGATAGAAAAAAGATATTGAAATAAAGAAAAAGAGAGAGAGAGATGGAGAGAGATAATACAACGATATTTGAAACAACATTTTATCTGTTTATAGAAAAATCGGTGAGGCAGTTTTTTTTTCTGGCCGGAAGCACACACAGAAGCATAATTCAAGGTTTCCGATTTTTAAAACGTACCCAATTAAAGAGGGGGTAGATTTAAGATTGCTTTATCTTTCTTTTCATTTTATTTAAGTTTACTTTAATCTAAGTATGATTAATGGAGAAAATTGAAGCAAGACCATTTCTGTTGCACTTGTTTATTCTTAATTAGATTGACTACAGGAAGTTGTCTTGTGGAGGAAATATAATACTTTTCACCAGTATAATTCTATTCTGCATTAATTCCGATTACAATGAAGCATGTAATTAATTTGTTTAATTAATTTTAATTTTAAAAACGTAATAAAAATCTCCGTTGGGTTTTTTAATATTCAAACGGGAAAATTGCTATTTCAAAAATAAACCCAGAAAATGCACACTTTTTATTAAAACAACCACGTTCTAAAAGCATTAACTTTGCCCATAAGGCTTTTATACAGAGGATCCTAATATAAATATTCATTGTTAAAATAACTTATGTTTAACATTTTTATATTTAATAAGCAAATCTCTCATATATATATATATATATATATATATATATATTAAATTCATTTATACAATATGTATTAAATTCATTTATACAAACAATGGCTAAATATGTGACTAGATGATATTAAGTTCCCGTTATTGAGAACTTACATCATCAAGCCAAGGATATCGTTACCGAAATTACAGAAACATGTATGCACATATGTAGCCGTTTGTTTGTATAAATAAATTTGATATGATATGCTCTGTTAACTCATTAAGCACTTTTTTGGTAGAAATATGTTGTTTCAGTGGATGTACTTCTACGAAACGAAATCAAACTGCCACTATATATATATATATATACATATATATATATATATATATATATATATATATATATATATATATATATATATATATATATATACTAGCGGCCAAAAATCTGGGACAGTTTTTTTTTCAATTTTTCCAGAACATTCGAGGGAATTACAAGTAAACGTAAACACATTTAGCATATCACTTGCGTTTATACACTGTATTTATCTGAAAGAAATAAACATTATACCAGTTGTGACAGGAGCAACTGGCCTAATAAAAAAGAACCTTCAAAAATACTTAGAAGCAATCCCTGGAAAACCAAGCTGTAAGGAAATACAGATAGCAGCCATAAAGGGAACAGTGTCTATTCTTAAAAGAGCCATCGGATATAAATTTAAATTATAATAGAATCAAATGTTAGCCCCAGGAAGGAGCCCCTTCATCTCTTCAAACTAACAAAAGTAAAATATTTAGCATATCACTTGTGTTGATACACTGTATTAATTGCACTTCATTATAAAGGCTAGATAAAAGTAATAAGCATTTCAATTTTTTTAAAGTGGCCAATACCGTGGGACAAAGAAAATAAATTAAAAAATAATAACATTGAAACATCACATTCTAAATTAGTGGACAGACATTTAATATCTAGTGAACAAGCCTCTATTTTCTATAATTGCAGCGCACCTTCTACTGCATATATATATATATATATATATATATATATATATATATATATATATATATATGTATATATATATATATGTATATGTATATATATATATGTATATATATATGTATATATGTATATATATATATATATATATATATATATATATATATATATATATGTATATATATATATATATATATATATATATATATGTATGTCGTGACTGATGCCTCTGCCACTAAAGACAGTGTTAAAAAAGTCTCAAATCTAATAAGACCGCACTATCGGCCAAATTCCAACTTCTTTCCCACCGCTGCAATGTCGTGCCCCTGTAATTGTTTTATTACAAATCGACTAACCCAGCAAATAACAGAATTCCACCCTTTCACTTTTTAGTTCCTTAAATGCCGGAAAGCCTTCTACTTTACTAGTTTCTTCACTCGGACTACTAGACTTTGGAATTCCGTCCCCGTTTCCTGTTTCTCTGACTATACTAACCTGAAAAAAGTTTAAATGTAAAGTGAACATGGATATCACTGCTCAACTCCCAACAGCATCTTGTTCAACCCAATTGAAAATATGCTTTGTTTAGGGTGAAAAAGAAATTAAAACAGTACTGTGATAGATCAAGATTAATAAAAAGTGAGACGTGAGTAATTAGTAACGTTAATTACAACCGACGGTTTATTAGAAGAAAATGATTCTTTCCAAACATGAAAGAAAACGAATCTAATGAAACTAAATTGGGTATAGCATAAAATATCACTTGGTATTACTTTGGTAATTACCAGAGAAAATCGTCATTTATTCTATTATCAAGACGATGTCTCGGTTCAGTCTAAAGAAAAAATAGCTTAGGCACCGACGTTAGACAAGCTGATAGATTAACCTCGTACAAATTACTAACCTGAAATGGAACATGTATATTGCCAACGTCGTTCGAAAAATGGTGGAATCCTTGTAACGCCGCAGTAAATTTCTCACTTCTCTATTTACAGGGTGGCCACAAAGTCAGGCACCAATGTTAATTGTAATCCTTGTAAAGAACTTTGAATTTGAATAAATGTTACTACTATAACTTTTTTAATTTTTTAACTTTTTTAATTAACATTGGTACGTGACTTTGTGGACACCCTATATATAGTTGATATTGATCATAGAGTGATATTTTCAGTTGAATTTAAATTTCTAATCCGCCAGCTTCTTGTATATATATATATATATATATATATATATATATATATATATATATATATATATATATGTGTGTGTGTGTGTGTGTGTGTGTGTATATATATGTGCGTGTATATATATATATTAACATAGAGAGAGTGTGTGTCTGTGAGTGAGAGAGAAAGACTCTGTTCTCGTGTGTTTAAGGTCTCTCTGTACAGGCGTTTCTCAGGATAACCTGGCCTGAGGATACTTTTCACTAGAAGTAAACTATCTAATTATTCAAAATCATACAGTATTCGTAGCCCAAACAAGACCTCGGTCTAGATAATCCACAGAGGCTTATACGAGTAATAGTGCATCTTATCCATGTGATATTACTGTTGAATAATTAACATTGTTAAAGGTAATTAGTTATCATCGATCTATCTGTCTATCTATTTTCGTATCTTTTCAAGGATATTCTTAAAATAGTTTATATTGGGAGTTATTTATTGTTTTTAGAATAAAAAAACTAAAAAAAATAGCAATGGGTTTAAGCTGAAGGTGTTTATATAAATTAGCTAGGTTAAATATAAACAAAATAACCTTGGGCAGGCAGATGTGGAAAGAACACATGTAAGGGATACGTGTGCTTTTTGAATGATGACGTAACGGAACTGAGGTCATGAGGTTGAGAAGTTTAGTCAGTTGAAGAGAGTTGGGGCTTGGTCACGGGAGTGAACAGACGGCCAGGAAGTAAGGCCGGGTAGAACAAACATGTAGACAAGAAATATAGGCCCTGTGAAGACCATTTGAGACAACTGAAATAAATTTATATTTTAAAAATATAAAGTGTTGTCTTGTGGTTTTACTAAAGAAGGAAGAACAGATGTCACAATTGGATGGTGTTGATCATTTCAGGTTTCATCACGGAGCTCAGCAGTTAAAGATAGAAGAACACTTGAAGATAGAAAGGTATGAAGCATGTATTATTCTTCTTATAAAAATGATACCTTATGTAATATGAACTGTAATATATACAGGTGTTATAACTCTCTAATACAACATGGCTCACTTTACACGTCGATGTCATATCCCTGGCTAAACAAACAATACATACAATTTATACGTTTATAACAGCTGTTATAAGAACGATATCTTCCTACATCTCAGTACAATATAACTGTTTTATAATATATAATCCTACCTGACTATATAACATTACTTATAGTTACAGAACCAAGCTGGATACTCCACCAGACCAGATGCATTGTAGTCCCGGAATCCAGTAAGACTAAGAGATCACAAGAATGATATACTATGACATATTTAACTTGTCAATTGCGGAGAGGAAAATTAATGTTAACTTCTTTACTAACTTAATATTTGAAACGTAAATGAGATTTAATGGAATATTCGCATATCTATGAATTTCATGTAGAGATCAAGTACTAGCCCCTAGGAAGAGACCTCTTGATTTTTGTGAATTTCGACTGAAATAAAATGAAAAAAAAAATTATAGTATTAAATGATAAAGGAATCGTGGCGAGGCCGTAGCCGGTGAAATAGTTAACAGTGAATCACGAACATCGTGAGTCACGTGATTTTAAGTTTGCCTTCTCGGTCGTTGATTGGCTGAGTTCAGAACAGGATTCCAGCGGCATTTTGCCGGATGAGCGAGCGGAAATGAATCGGTTCATTCAACCGGACTTTCCGATTTTCAACCACCCCGTCTCATCGCATCCGACCCAATCACTACTCCATAATATGCATCACAATCGATCGGTCTATAATATCGGAAGAACGCAGGAGAAAGAAAATGGTTGAAGTGTATTAGATATTAAGATGATCTGGTATAGCTATCAACAGAGAGACAGTTTCGCTGTATCACAACCTTTCAATGTGGCTAGACACAAAAGCACTTCGATTTGAGATGGAAACAGTGTTTGGAACTTCTAACGATTTGGCTATCGACAACGAGTCAATGAAATTTAAATACTTTTATGTTTGAGGAATTTTAAATCATTTTATGCATATTTTTATTACTTAAAAATATCACCGTGATTAATTAATAATTTCTTCTTTCGGATTCTTCAAGTACCATTAATATTTTCTGTAATATTCGCATTAAGTTTGACGCAAAAAGACGGTCTTTAGTCAACAGAAAAAAAAATCATCTTCTATTATGATAAGGTTCATCCTAACACAGCACTACTGAAGAATGTGATTGGAAATCTTGCATATACTCCTGGATTATCATTTATTTGGAGATTATAAAGCTATTAAGATGACCTTAGGTTCACATTATGAGAAGAGATTGACTATGAGTAAGATTCATATTTCCCATTTTATCCCTTCGAAAAAATTCGACAGAGCTTATGCCACTTTTGTAATGGCCATTTCCCTGTTGATCGCGGTATGATAAAAAACGTCATCTTAAATTCTTATAACACCAAAGAATAACCTTTTACATAAATAACAAGTTGATAATACCATAAAAAATAATAAAATCCTATAATAGAAAAAATAATAATAATAATAATAATAATAACAAACATGTTCCTGCCTAAACAGAAGACAACATCGACTTCTGAGTATGTTAAGGAATGCCCTCTTGTCTAGAGTCTATTTTTTCAGGAAAAATCGTCCATTTGCAACCGCTGTAAATAAGGGACTTATTCTACGTCAACGGGCTACAAATTTATTTTGCTCGTTTATAACGGGCAAAACCTCTAGTATATATATATATATATATATATATATATATATATATATATATATATATATATATATATATAAAGCTGAATGTGTGTGTGTGTGTGTGTGTGTGTGTGTGTGTGTGTGTGTGGTCACGAATAGGCTCCTATATGTTTGACTATTTTAAAAAACTGATTACATATAATGATAGAAGATGTATCGAGACACAAGAATGAGTATGTTTGATCTGGCAGAACGGTGGTTTATTAAAGTTGTGGGGTCTACGTTCACGCCTGGTCCACAAAGTATGGAAATAAAAAATAAAAAAATAAAAAAAACGTTTACAAGTGTTTTTGATACAGATGTATATAAGAATACTTTGATAAGTATGTTTTAACTTAAATAGGGATGGTATAATAAAATTGTGAGGTCTGCGTTCGCGCCTGGCCTCCATAGAATGGAAATAGGCACAAACTTTAATAAAGACTTTTCATATCTATCTGCGTAAGTATACTTTAATAATTATGTTTCAGTTTGAAAAAATATGGTATAATAAAATTATGGGGTGTTCGTTCGCACCTGACCTCCATAGAATGGAAATATGTCGCAAATTTTAACAAGGTTTTTTAATATAGATCCACAGAATATTGTGATAAAAGTTTCAGTGTGAACAGGTAAATAAAACTAAACCTGGTGGACTTCTAGGGATAAAATAACCATGGCAGCTGTAGCTGAAATCGAAAATTTCAAATCGGTGATAATTCAAAAATATTCTCTAATTATTTTAGGCCGCATAGCTTTGGGCTGCATTTAATTGATTATCGTTTATAAAAATGAAATTTATATATAAAAAACAGTTTGAATTTATTATTAGTTGATAATTTTTTTTTTTGTAATATTTTATTTCATTAATAACTAAACTATATAAACATATTTAAAACAAGTGTTTTATTATAAAAATAACATTTGCATTTAATTTTTTGAAACATATTTTAAAATAAACTTTTAAAATTCCAATTATAAAAAACAGGTTATTATTTCTTGATAATTACAAAAATTGTTGGACACAAATGATTTTTGGTAAAAAAAACTAATAAGGCCTGAAATATGATTGATGAATTTGTAGGTTAACAATGGTCGCAGTTTTCAATGGTTGAAATAAATTTAAAAAATGCGAATTGGTGAATCCTAAAATAATTTCCATAGTTATATTTAATTCGCATAGCTTTGGGCGGAATTTTTATTTTATCACTTATGAAAAAAATAGTTTGAATTGATTATTTGTGGACAATTGCTCGTTACTTCCTAATATAATTATATTTATAATTATATTAGGTTAAGAATTAATAATTAAATTATGTAAAACAATAACAAACAGAAGGCATGCAAATTTAAAAGACTTTTATTTAATTAGTATTTATAATAATTGAATTTTCTATATAATATAATTATAGTTGGTTAATAATTAATAATTGCTTAAACATATTAAAAAAATTTACGTAATAACGTTTGTTTAAATATTTTCAAACTTAAAAAATTCTTCTAATTATGTAAAACAGTTAAATTCTATTATCTTTTTAATAATTGTTGTTGGCTTTGTAATCTAATGATATTTGCTTAATAATTAATAATTAATTTCAATAAAAAATAGTTTCAAACAGATTTGAAATTTTGATTTGATTTATTGAAAATTATTTTCAAAATAAATAAAAAAAAGGAAATTCAAATTATAAAACAGCCGTTTGATTTTATTATTTGTAAATAGTTAAAAATGTTGCAAATACATTATTATCAATTTTTAAACTAAATTCCGGCCTAAAATATGATTGGATAATTTTTTAGGCTAACACCGAATCAGAGATTCCGATGGTAAATGCGGCGACCATGATGATGGGGATACTTTTCATCTTACCCTTTTCTTTTAGATTAAATAAAGGAATACAGTATCACCTTTTAAAGCCAGAAAGAAAATAATTATGCCTACTCTAGCATATTGCGATAGGTAAATAGTGTAGGTACTATTCCCACTACTGCTACTGCGACGAAATGCGAGCCAACTTTGAAAACCTCTGACTCACTGTGAACTTACAGGTGTGACTATTTCGACCACGTTTACTCTTAGTAATGTTATTGGTACGGAAGACCAAGTGTTGTCTAGCTACTACTTCTATTGTTACGCTATCGACCCGTCATTGGTTCAGTCTTCGATGGACACCTTCAATATCGTTGGCCCAGTGAACAAGGTTAGATCGATTGAAAAAAAAAAGCTTTTATAGGCAAAAAGTACAAGTTTATTAACATACTAGTTATGAGCACCAGAAGCAATCATCTTCACCGGATGTATTTATATAAAGTTAATTTATATATATATAGGGAGGAAAGAAAAAGAAGGAAGGGGGGAAAGGAAGGAAAAAAGGGAAATTAAAGAGAAAAATTAATAAATAAAATTTTAATTAAAATTAAAAGTTAAAAATAAAAATGAAAAAGTTAAAAACAGCGTTTTTCCTCTGCTTGAATATGCCAGGTAATTTTTTTTTTTT
Source organism: Euprymna scolopes (assembly GCF_053919585.1). Classification (NCBI taxonomy): domain Eukaryota; kingdom Metazoa; phylum Mollusca; class Cephalopoda; order Sepiida; family Sepiolidae; genus Euprymna; species Euprymna scolopes. Next base: position 41,143,966 of record NC_136486.1, on the reverse strand, counting down.
TTTTTTTTTTTTTTTTTTTTTTTTTTTAATCCTATTTATTGCTTTGCCCAGCAGCAATAGCTGCTGGTGGCGCCAGGGGTGGCAGTCCCGCTTTAGCCACCGAAACTGTGTCATCACCTCTGGTTAGCGGCTGATGAGGGCAAAGTAAAAGCACATGTGGTCACATGTTGTATGTAGAATTTGAACACTAAGACTCTCTGGAAAGTAAGATGACCCTTTGGAAAGACGAAGCGACCCTTTGGAAAGACGAAGTGACATCTTGGAAAGACAAGAAATTCCTTATAAACCATGAGAAGTAAAACAAACGGAAAATGCCCTCAGGGTGACTGTAGCGGGGAGGGAGAATATATCACCCATCAACCTGATTCTAATGGCAACGAATTGGAATTGTACCCGGCTACAACATGTGACTGCGGAAGAACCTTTAAGAGTTTGCGCGGTTTAAGAATCCATAAGGCACGTTGGTGTCAACAACGTTGTTCACCTAACCGTGAATATAAATCGACCGATGGGACTACGAACCAGGACTACACCCACAGTGTTCAGGATTCCATTGTTGAACATCAGCCCCCAGGAGACATTCCCAGCAAACCAAAAATTCAATGGCCTAAAGGTAACCAGAAGGCTGTTTGGTCAAATCTTGATGAAGAGCTCTCGTTTTTACTATCGGTTCACCTTAAAGGTCCCATTGAAAAGCAAATGGGCATATTTTGCAAGATCACATATGACGTTTGTTATGATAGATTTGGCATAGTGTCTGGCGAAGGAAAAAACGTGGAAAAAAAACCAAACAGACGACAAATGAAAAAAGGAAAATTAAGATCTGAACAACGGTTATTAAAACGCCGTCTTAAAGAATCTCATTTGCAAGAAAAAGAGGGAATATTAATTCTCTTAAATGAAATTAAACAAGAAATTCTAAAAATATCAAGAGCAGAAAACCAACGGAAGAAACGAAAGAAAAGACGCCAGGCCCGGAAATCATTTTATACGAATCCATATGGATTCGCTAAGAAACTTTTCGTTGAATCAAAAAGTGGCCAACTCGATGTATCACAGAAGGAAATCGAGGACCATTTATATAAAACATATACAGATAAGTCGAGTAATATTCCAATTTCTTTCATGGAAAACCTACCAATACTAAAGGACCCAATATTTAGCTTTGACATCCAGCATATTAAATTTGGGGAAGTCCTTGATTTCGTACGTAAGGCTCGGGCTGGTAGTGCCCCAGGAGTTAATGGAATTTCGTATAAATTATATAAAAATTGTCCTCGTGTCCTCAGAAAGTTGACTGGCCTCCTTCAGAGGACTTGGAAGCAGGGTACTGTGCCACAAGACTGGTGCCTTGCTAATGGTATTTGGATACCAAAGGAGATGAATTCAAAAGGTATTCCGAATTTCCGTCCTATATCACTTTTAAATATTGAAGGAAAAATATTTTTCGGTGTTATTGCTCAACGTATGACATCCTTTATAATGAGTAATAAATATATAAATACATCAGTACAAAAGGCTGGGGTGCCCGGGTTTCCCGGTTGTCTGGAGCATGCGGAAATGATTTGGGGATCAATTATGTCGGCCAAAAAGACACAGTCAGACCTTCATGTAATTTGGCTTGATCTAGCCAACGCATATGGGTCGGTTCCCCACGAATTAATTGATATGGCATTAAACTATTTCCACTTTCCGGAAAAGATTAGGGACATTATAATGAAATATTTTCGTTTGGCTTTCATGAGGTTTACAATGAAAAAATACACTACAAGATGGCAGTCACTTGAAATCGGCATTATGATGGGGTGTGTCATCTCCCCACTATTGTTTGTGTTAGCAATGGAACTTATATTAAGAAGTGCCGCTAACACTACAATGGGGGTTACGACTAATAAACAAATAATTCTTCCTCCGTCAAGAGCATTCATGGACGATATTACCATCATTGTCCCTTCCAAAACAGCTGCTAAGTGTTTGCTTGACCGGTATTTTGATCTTCTTACAACGGTGAAAATGAGGATTAAACCAAAGAAAAGTCGAAGTTTGTCAATCATTAACGGTTCTGTAAGGCAAATTCACTTTAATGTCGGGGAGGATATTGTGCCGACAGTAAAAGAAATTCCTGTGAAGAGTCTAGGACGCCTTTACGAAATTCCACTAACAGACAGACATCGGGGTATGGAATTGCAAAACATGGCCCTGAAGGGACTTGAGGCAATAAATAAAACTTTTTTGCCGGGAAAGATGAAAGCTTGGTGCTATCAATATGGATTAGTACCCCGTCTTTCGTGGCCCATGCAAATTTATGAAATAGCACTATCTCGTATTGAACGGATAGAACAACACGCAAATAAATATCTACGTAAATGGCTTGGAGTCCCCCCCTGTTTTTCTAAAATAGGGTTATACACGAATTCTGGCAGCCTGCAACTTCCTTTGTCCTCATTAGTAGAAGAATTCAAAGTTGGAAAGGTGCGTCTTCAAATGATGATGAATGACTCAAATGATGAATTTGTCCGGGAAGCACATCCAGCTGTAAAAGCTGGCACCAAGTGGTCAGTTACAAAAACAATTGAAGAAGCAGAATCCAGTCTTCGAACTAAGGAAATAATGGGTCTTGTTCAGGTTGACAGGGCTGGTTTAGGATCCACAAAGTATGAGCCATTTTCCAAAATGGGCATTAAAGATAAGAGAAAAATGGTGACCGAGGAAATAAAAATGTTTGAGGAGGAAAAAAGAAAAGCTACTGCTGTTACTCAAGCCAAGCAATGTGCGTGGACAACATGGAGTGATATTGAGCCAGTTAAATTATCATGGAACACCTTAATCGAAATGGAACCACTGGCGATATCATACCTTTTGAGGTCTACATATGACCTACTGCCATGTGCATCGAATCTCAAACAATGGGGATATATAGATTCTGATCTATGCACTATATGTCAAAAAGAGCGCGGTACCTTGCGTCACGTCTTGTCTGCATGCTCAAAATCCCTTCCAATGTTTACATGGCGACACAACCAGGTTCTAGAAGTGCTGGTTGAGATAATATCATCCCAGTGTATATTAGCTAACAAACAGCCTGTAACAACTAGTGAACCCAGGGTTCAATTTTGCCAAGAAGGCAAATGTCCATCAAAGAGGAAAAATAAATTGAATCCCAATATGAAGTTATTGAATGGGGCAAAGGATTGGAAAGTTTCAGCAGATCTGAAGACATCTTTGAAATTTCCAGTGCATATCATCCAAACGGAAAAGCGGCCTGATATTTTGCTCTGGTCTGACTCTAAAAAGAGTATATTTTTAATCGAACTAACTGTCCCTTGGGAAGAAAATTTCTCAGAGGCTCATGAACGAAAGAAAGATCGGTACGAATGCGTGCGTGCCGAGTGTATAGAAAAGGGATGGATGTGCAATGTGATGCCTATCGAGGTTGGATGTCGAGGATTTTTAGGACACTCCACCATTTCGCTTCTTTCGAAAATAGGCGTAACTGGAAGGGATTTTAAAAAACAAAAATGTCGCCTGCAAACAATTGTTAGACAGGCGTCATGCTGGATCTGGCGCAATTCGAAGATATTTGCAAAGAGAGCATAATATTGTCCACTTCTTCCGTTCTCGGGCTGCTCTGGAAAAAAAAAGAGAGGGAGGAAAGAAAAAGAAGGAAGGGGGGAAAGGAAGGAAAAAAGGGAAATTAAAGAGAAAATTAATAAATAAAATTTTAATTAAAATTAAAAGTTAAAAATAAAAATGAAAAAGTTAAAAACAGCGTTTTTCCTCTGCTTGAATATGCCAGGTAATTTTTTTTTTTTTTTTTTTTTTTTTATCCTATTTATTGCTTTGCCCAGCAGCAATAGCTGCTGGTGGCGCCAGGGGTGGCAGTCCCGCTTTAGCCACCGAAACTGTGTCATCACCTCTGGTTAGCGGCTGATGAGGGCAAAGTAAAAGCACATGTGGTCACATGTTGTATGTAGAATTTGAACACTAAGACTCTCTGGAAAGTAAGATGACCCTTTGGAAAGACGAAGCGACCCTTTGGAAAGACGAAGTGACATCTTGGAAAGACAAGAAATTCCTTATAAACCATGAGAAGTAAAACAAACGGAAAATGCCCTCAGGGTGACTGTAGCGGGGAGGGAGAATATATCACCCATCAACCTGATTCTAATGGCAACGAATTGGAATTGTACCCGGCTACAACATGTGACTGCGGAAGAACCTTTAAGAGTTTGCGCGGTTTAAGAATCCATAAGGCACGTTGGTGTCAACAACGTTGTTCACCTAACCGTGAATATAAATCGACCGATGGGACTACGAACCAGGACTACACCCACAGTGTTCAGGATTCCATTGTTGAACATCAGCCCCCAGGAGACATTCCCAGCAAACCAAAAATTCAATGGCCTAAAGGTAACCAGAAGGCTGTTTGGTCAAATCTTGATGAAGAGCTCTCGTTTTTACTATCGGTTCACCTTAAAGGTCCCATTGAAAAGCAAATGGGCATATTTTGCAAGATCACATATGACGTTTGTTATGATAGATTTGGCATAGTGTCTGGCGAAGGAAAAAACGTGGAAAAAAAACCAAACAGACGACAAATGAAAAAAGGAAAATTAAGATCTGAACAACGGTTATTAAAACGCCGTCTTAAAGAATCTCATTTGCAAGAAAAAGAGGGAATATTAATTCTCTTAAATGAAATTAAACAAGAAATTCTAAAAATATCAAGAGCAGAAAACCAACGGAAGAAACGAAAGAAAAGACGCCAGGCCCGGAAATCATTTTATACGAATCCATATGGATTCGCTAAGAAACTTTTCGTTGAATCAAAAAGTGGCCAACTCGATGTATCACAGAAGGAAATCGAGGACCATTTATATAAAACATATACAGATAAGTCGAGTAATATTCCAATTTCTTTCATGGAAAACCTACCAATACTAAAGGACCCAATATTTAGCTTTGACATCCAGCATATTAAATTTGGGGAAGTCCTTGATTTCGTACGTAAGGCTCGGGCTGGTAGTGCCCCAGGAGTTAATGGAATTTCGTATAAATTATATAAAAATTGTCCTCGTGTCCTCAGAAAGTTGACTGGCCTCCTTCAGAGGACTTGGAAGCAGGGTACTGTGCCACAAGACTGGTGCCTTGCTAATGGTATTTGGATACCAAAGGAGATGAATTCAAAAGGTATTCCGAATTTCCGTCCTATATCACTTTTAAATATTGAAGGAAAAATATTTTTCGGTGTTATTGCTCAACGTATGACATCCTTTATAATGAGTAATAAATATATAAATACATCAGTACAAAAGGCTGGGGTGCCCGGGTTTCCCGGTTGTCTGGAGCATGCGGAAATGATTTGGGGATCAATTATGTCGGCCAAAAAGACACAGTCAGACCTTCATGTAATTTGGCTTGATCTAGCCAACGCATATGGGTCGGTTCCCCACGAATTAATTGATATGGCATTAAACTATTTCCACTTTCCGGAAAAGATTAGGGACATTATAATGAAATATTTTCGTTTGGCTTTCATGAGGTTTACAATGAAAAAATACACTACAAGATGGCAGTCACTTGAAATCGGCATTATGATGGGGTGTGTCATCTCCCCACTATTGTTTGTGTTAGCAATGGAACTTATATTAAGAAGTGCCGCTAACACTACAATGGGGGTTACGACTAATAAACAAATAATTCTTCCTCCGTCAAGAGCATTCATGGACGATATTACCATCATTGTCCCTTCCAAAACAGCTGCTAAGTGTTTGCTTGACCGGTATTTTGATCTTCTTACAACGGTGAAAATGAGGATTAAACCAAAGAAAAGTCGAAGTTTGTCAATCATTAACGGTTCTGTAAGGCAAATTCACTTTAATGTCGGGGAGGATATTGTGCCGACAGTAAAAGAAATTCCTGTGAAGAGTCTAGGACGCCTTTACGAAATTCCACTAACAGACAGACATCGGGGTATGGAATTGCAAAACATGGCCCTGAAGGGACTTGAGGCAATAAATAAAACTTTTTTGCCGGGAAAGATGAAAGCTTGGTGCTATCAATATGGATTAGTACCCCGTCTTTCGTGGCCCATGCAAATTTATGAAATAGCACTATCTCGTATTGAACGGATAGAACAACACGCAAATAAATATCTACGTAAATGGCTTGGAGTCCCCCCCTGTTTTTCTAAAATAGGGTTATACACGAATTCTGGCAGCCTGCAACTTCCTTTGTCCTCATTAGTAGAAGAATTCAAAGTTGGAAAGGTGCGTCTTCAAATGATGATGAATGACTCAAATGATGAATTTGTCCGGGAAGCACATCCAGCTGTAAAAGCTGGCACCAAGTGGTCAGTTACAAAAACAATTGAAGAAGCAGAATCCAGTCTTCGAACTAAGGAAATAATGGGTCTTGTTCAGGTTGACAGGGCTGGTTTAGGATCCACAAAGTATGAGCCATTTTCCAAAATGGGCATTAAAGATAAGAGAAAAATGGTGACCGAGGAAATAAAAATGTTTGAGGAGGAAAAAAGAAAAGCTACTGCTGTTACTCAAGCCAAGCAATGTGCGTGGACAACATGGAGTGATATTGAGCCAGTTAAATTATCATGGAACACCTTAATCGAAATGGAACCACTGGCGATATCATACCTTTTGAGGTCTACATATGACCTACTGCCATGTGCATCGAATCTCAAACAATGGGGATATATAGATTCTGATCTATGCACTATATGTCAAAAAGAGTGCGGTACCTTACGTCACGTCTTGTCTGCATGCTCAAAATCCCTCCCAATGTTTACATGGCGACACAACCAGGTTCTAGAAGTGCTGGTTGAGATAATATCATCCCAGTGTATATTAGCTAACAAACAGCCTGTAACAACTAGTGAACCCAGGGTTCAATTTTGCCAAGAAGGCAAATGTCCATCAAAGAGGAAAAATAAATTGAATCCCAATATGAAGTTATTGAATGGGGCAAAGGATTGGAAAGTTTCAGCAGATCTGAAGACATCTTTGAAATTTCCAGTGCATATCATCCAAACGGAAAAGCGGCCTGATATTTTGCTCTGGTCTGACTCTAAAAAGAGTATATTTTTAATCGAACTAACTGTCCCTTGGGAAGAAAATTTCTCAGAGGCTCATGAACGAAAGAAAGATCGGTACGAATGCGTGCGTGCCGAGTGTATAGAAAAGGGATGGATGTGCAATGTGATGCCTATCGAGGTTGGATGTCGAGGATTTTTAGGACACTCCACCATTTCGCTTCTTTCGAAAATAGGCGTAACTGGAAGGGATTTTAAAAAACAAAAATGTCGCCTGCAAACAATTGTTAGACAGGCGTCATGCTGGATCTGGCGCAATTCGAAGATATTTGCAAAGAGAGCATAATATTGTCCACTTCTTCCGTTCTCGGGCTGCTCTGGAAAAAAAAAGAGAGGTAGGAAAGAAAAAGAAGGAAGGGGGGAAAGGAAGGAAAAAAGGGAAATTAAAGAGAAAAATTAATAAATAAAATTTTAATTAAAATTAAAAGTTAAAAATAAAAATGAAAAAGTTAAAAACAGCGTTTTTCCTCTGCTTGAATATGCCAGGTAATTTTTTTTTTTTTTTTTTTTTTTTTTTTTTTATCCTATTTATTGCTTTGCCCAGCAGCAATAGCTGCTGGTGGCGCCAGGGGTGGCAGTCCCGCTTTAGCCACCGAAACTGTGTCATCACCTCTGGTTAGCGGCTGATGAGGGCAAAGTAAAAGCACATGTGGTCACATGTTGTATGTAGAATTTGAATATATATATATATATATATATATATATATATATATATATATATATATATATATACACATATATATATGTGTATATATGTATATATAAATATATATATATATATATATATATATATATATATATATATATATATATATATATAAGCAGTATTCCTGTATGTTAGCTTGTTTGTTTGTTTACATATGTCCTATATGCCGACATAGCAGATATGGATGTGCAGTATACGTCATATATAACGAAATAACAGATGACGCCATGTGAGGATTTATTATACATTGATGGCATAGATGATGACGTCATATATGACGTCATAACAAAAATTTCCAAAGGGGAAGGAGGAAATAAAAATTCACGGGCAACGGCGGCTAGATTATTTAGTGTGCGAAGTTCTCTGTTTGCTTGTAATTAAACAAGCAGGTCGAGCACTGTAAAAGCGGTTCGCAAGTATCTATTATTATATTATATTATATAATATATCAATGGACATTTGATGAGGTCGTTTACGATAACCGATCCGATGGGGCGGAGGTTAAAACTGCCGAATATCAACTAGATGGTTTAAGTTCAATCCCTGACTAAAGGCAGGTGCTAGTGAATAAATAAAATTTGAATATTGATAAATATTTTATTTATTATTTGCATATGTTGTTGTTTATTGTTGAGTTAGAAAGGGTGTCAGTCGCTGGGTTGAACTTGTTTCCACCTATTATTTGCATATATTTATATAGTGAAAATTGTTTGAATAAAATTAATTCATTAGTTAGTTAGTTAGTAGATGGAATTAATAATTTTATAATTTACATAAAAATTAATAATTTTATTATATCATAATTAGGATCATTTAATTCTTTCTAACTCAACAATAAACAACAACATATGCAAATAATAAATAAAATATTTATCAATATTCAAATTTTATTTTTAGCTGCAATATTTTAAGTCGAAAAAATTCTTATTTTTTACTTTACTAGAATATCTTGTTCTTTATTTTCCAGGTTGAATTTCTTGTCCTTTACTTTTCCAGGTTTAATAAAATCTTAAGAATATTACTTTTCATGCGCGCATTTTTCCATATAATCCATGATTTTTCCAGGCATTGCTATTGTATTAATATATAAATTTATAATATTTATTAATGATTGTTAAAAAAAATTAGCTCTCAAACACACATTTATGCAATATTTATCATTCAATCACAGTAGTTCCGAGCCAGGGTCTCTACCGAGACTGCGGTTCATGAATTCGTGATATGTATAGAGCGTAAACTAACAAAAAAGAAGATGGCACTCGGTGTCTTTTTAGATATCGTTGGAGCTTTTGACAACATACCCTTCAGTAGTATGTTCAAGTCGCTACGAGAACTCAATGTGCCACCAGTACTCATCCGATGGATTGAGTATATGGTGAGGCACAGAACAGTTCAAGTAGAACTACTGAGAGCAACTGTTAAAAGGGAAGTAGTTAAATGAAACCCCCAAAGTGGGATTTTATCACCTTTACTATGGAACTGTATACTGAATCCTCTTTTAAAGGAGTTTAAAAATAGGAATATTTATGCCCAGGCTGCTGCTGATGACATCGCAGTACTGGTCGCGGGTTCAAAAGCATCATTGGTCAGACGCATTGCCAAGATGGGACTACATTTTTCATCAAATGTGATAACGAAAAATTTGAGTTCATTCAAAGAATATGTATATCATAGAATTCACTAATATTTTTAATCGATAAATTCACCATTTTTTGCTATAAAATCATAAGGAGAGTTAAAAAAAATTAGGGGTTTGTATTACTGTACACATAGATTCGAAAAAGTCGTCAAAAAACAAGTATATAACAAATAAATGTTATCAAAGGCAAGATAAGTTACTTTTCTGCCAAACTGGATATATTTTTCGTGTTTTTATTCAATGTAACATTTATTCAGCTCGAAAACCATACAGTGTTTACCGATGTATTCGAAAATTCAAGATGGCGTCTCACACCCTCTTTAACACCGTAAGTTTGGAAAAAGGTGTTATAAATAAAAACCTATACAAAATACTATTAAAAACCCGCCGAATATATGTCAACCTATGTCACAGTGTATTGAGCGAGTTTTTAACAGTACTTTATCCGTTTTTTTTATTTATAACATCTTTTCCCAAACTTACCGTGTTAAAGAGAGAATCAGACTCCATCTTGAATGTTCCAATACATCGGTAAACACTGTATGGTTTTCGAGCTGAATAAACATGTTACATTGAATAAAAACACGAAAAATATATCCAGTTAGGTAGAAAAGTAACTTATCTTGCCTTTGATAACATTTATTTGTTATATATTTGTTTTTTTTTGACAACTTTTTCGAATCTATGTGTACAGTAATACAAACCCAAAATTAGTTATTAAAAAAAAATTCGGTCTTTTAATTATAAAAAAAAATGATACACGGGATTGAACCTAAAATCTTTCCACCAACCCCCCGGTACTCTAACCGTTACGCTAACATGTCATATTAGCAAAATCGCAGTAAAAAATATTTATATACAAAAAAAGTTATGCAAAATAAAAAAAAAAGCGTTAGTCACTTATGTACTTACTCTCCTGTTTGTGAACCCACATATTTTGTTGTAACTTTTTTTCTACTGAACCAATTTTCGAAATTTTTTTTCAAAACGTAGCTAATGAGGTGTTCTATCCAACTATATAACCTGTTTGAAATTGCGAACGGAATTAGTGGTGGGGGTTTGAATGTGTCTTGATTCATTCAATTTCGGACTTAAGCATATAATGATATATATATTTTATATATATATATATATATTATAATGATATATATATTTTATATATATATATATATATATATATATATATATATATATATATATATATATATATATATATATATTCCCGGTACACTCAGTATACGACTTACACGTTTATATGAGCACGTTTACTTACGCACCTCGCTATAATTACTAGTAGCACACATTGCGGTATTAATAATATACGAGATAATCACATTGACACAGTGGTTTTAGTTATATTACCGAAGTTAAGCAACCTAGAGCCTAGTCAGAACTAAAATGGGTGACCATTTAATAATTCCAGGTTCTGTATGTGCTCTCCGCTTATCTCGGCATTGTATCCAGTCGTCATGTATATATATATATATATATATATATATATATATATATATATATATATATATATATATATATATATATATACTAGCAAAAGTACCCGCCGTTGACTGGGTTCAAAAACAGCCTCCAGAAAACGGACTCCGATTTATGAAAGTATGATAGGTTATCAAAAGGAAGGGTTGTAAAGAGATAGCTTCGAATTTGGGGGTATCAAAACCAAAGCAAAATATGATGAAAGTAAAAATAAAATAGATAAACCCCATAATTTATTATACCATACCTGTACCCACGGAAACACCTATCACAATATTCTGTAGATCTATATTAAAAAACCTTGTTAAACTTTGTGACATATGTCCATTCTATGGAGGTCAAGCACGAACGAACACCCCATAATTTTATCATACCATATTTCTTCAAACTGAAACATGATTATCAAAGTATACTTACGCAGATAGATAGATATGAAAAGTCTTTATTAAAGTTTGTGCCTATTTCCATTCTATGGAGCCCAGGCGCGAACGCAGACCCCACAGTTTTATTATACCATCCCTATTTAAGTTAAAACATACTTATCAAAGTATTCTTATGTACATCTATATCAAAAACACTTGTAAACGTTTTATTTGATTTTCAAATTATTTATTTCCATACTTTGTGGACCAGGCGCGAACTCAGACCCCAAAACTTTAATGAACCACCGTTCTGCCAGATCAAACAAACCCATCCCTGTGTCTCGATACATCTTCTATCATTATATGTAATCAGTTTTTTTAAATAGTCAACCATATAGGTGCCTATTCGTAACCAGACACACCCACACAGCTTTATATTATATATATATATATATATATATATATATATATACACACACACATCACTTACAGTACTGTTTCGCTGTATCACAACTGATCAATGCGGCTACACTAGCACCTGCTTTTAGCCAGGGATTGAACTTAAACCATCTAGTTGATAGTCGGCAGCTCTAACCTCCGCCCATCGAGTCGGTTATCGTAAACGACCTAGACACTATCCTCGGGTGTCTAAGGTCTCTCTGTACAGGGGTTTGTCAGAACAATCTGGCATGGGGATACTTTTTCCATAGAGGTAAACCCTGACCAAATATTAAAAATCACATTTTGTATTCGCTGCCCAAATAAGATCTCCTCACTATGGCTACTCCACAGCTTTTCCGCGGAATGGTGCACCGTCTCCAAGTGATATTACCTCAAGTAATAGCACAAAGATGAATACTCCACCAGACTAGATAAATTCTTGTCCTGGAATCCAGTAAGACCATGAGACCAACAGGAAAGATACATTACAACGTATAAAAATGGTTAATTGGGGAGAGGAAAATTATGTTCTCAATTTCTTTACTAACTCAGTGTTTGCGAGATGAAGAACTTTAATGGAACATCCGAATATCTATGTATCTCATATAGAGTTCAAGTGTTAGCTCTAGGTCGTGGGCCCCTTGATTTCTGAGAACTTCGACTGAAGTAAAATAAAACAAAAGAGATAATATAGTAATAGATACTTGCCCACCGCTTTTACAGTGCTCGACCTGCTTGTTTAATTACAAGCAAACAGAAAGCTTCACACACTAGATAATCTAGTCGGCGTTGCCCGTGAATTTTTATTCCCTCCCTCCCTTTTGAAATTTTTGTTATGACGTCATATATGACGTCATCACCTATCCCATCAATGTATATAAAGTCATCACATGGCGTCATCTGCTATTTCGTTATATATGACGTATACTGCACATCCATATCTGCTATGTCGTCATATAGGACATATGTAAACAAACATATAAGCAAACAGAGGGATACGGCTTATATATATATATATATATATATATATATATATATATATATATATATATATATATATATATATATATATATAAATTACAATAAGTTTACCAAGGTAATCAAAATGGTAAACTTAAAATATATTATAAATATTAAAGAGTTAATATTTAAAAGTAAAGTAATCTCAACCAGATGTAAAAGCTCAATAAAACCGAAAAGGATCCACTTATCTTGTGCTTCCTTTTTTAAAATTAAATATGTTTTTAACTCTTTTTCATTCTAACATATTTTATTAATTATTTGTTCATATATATATATATATATATATATATATATATATATATATATATGTGTGTGTGTGTGTGTGTGTGTGTGTGTGTGTGTATTAATATCTCGATATATCTTCTATCATTATATGTAATCAGTTTTTTAAAATAGTCAACCATAAAGGAGCCTATTCGTGACCAGACACACACACACACACACACACACACACACATTCAGCTTTATATTATATTATATATATATGTATGTATATATATATATATATATATATATATATATATATATATATATATATATATATGTATACCTGGTACACTTAGTATATAACTTACACGTATATATGAGCACGTTTATGTACACACCTCGCGATAGTAGCACACAGTCATGTTCTTCACAACGTAATGATTACAGTCCATCTAACGCCGATGCCCATCTCGGTGTGATAGACCCATAGGCTAGGGTTAGATCATTCATTTAAGTGTTGGAAAGTCTTATATAAAACCAGACTTTATAGAAGGAGAGCGTGATGGGCGTGACGTACAAGCGCGCTAGCCTGGCTATATCTGTTTGCATATATCTCTACAAGATCCTCGATGATAAGGAAATGACGGCGTGCGTTTGCATCTTTCGCAGGCTGGTAGCATTCAGCCATGTATTTGTACGAAGTTAGACTTTCAGCTTGTCTAACGTCGTATTTGGCTTATACTGAAACACACAGTGTTCGAGGCTTCCGCAAAAGAAATCCCACATACAAATTAGGCAATCTGTTCTAAGGATTGTGAGAGAATCTGAAATAAGACAGTAATCACAGAAAGAGCGAATAATCTCCATCGGTCGGATATCGCTGTATTTTGCTGAAACCTTATAACTTTCAAGTTATTCAATAAATAATTTTAGTGAAGAAAATGCTTTTGTTTTATCATTTTCTTATCATTTTATTCTAGTTGGGGATAGAGCATCCTAACAGATACCAGATGTTCATCCGCCATTACATACATTCCAACAGAGAGACTTTTTTAAGACTCGTACCGTCCTATAAAATGCAATTGTTTGTATCTGTCTTGCATTTGATCCATCAGGTATGTTTACCTGGTAATTTTTAAAAGCTTTTATATGAGTGTGGTTGCTCCTATAGTTAATGGAATGATATAGATCTTAGTAAGAGTCCAGTTTCCTTTTATACCGTAGATAAGACCTGGGAATTTCGTTATCTTTTTCCCTTTCAGTTTCGTTTAACCCAGTATCATTGGGGGACCCAAACTTATACTAAGGTTGCTGCTTTTCCCTTTCTTTTCCGCATCAGTATGTGAGGTTTAACAGCTCCGTTTTTCTAGATACGTAGCTGCAGGAATTGGTATAGTGGATGGCGTATGACTTCTTTCCAATTGTTCTGTCATTTATGCTCTCCCAAAATATGCTGCTAAAATCGATATTCGACATTTTATAGGTGGTTCAGTGGAAATATTTACACACTGCATCGTGTCGCATTTTATAGTATCTCACCCCCAGCAAACCCTTACAACTGGATGTCAGGTAATTCGCACTCTCTATTTCTGTGTGACAGATTTATTTGTGCCAAATATGCCTTGCCGAACGATTATTGACACCATGTTCAGCAGCATGCGCTCGTACACAGCGATTCGGACATCGCTTGACTGAAGCGTCAGTTAAAATAGTTCGGCATGAGTTTCGTTGCCGATTCAATATTCAACGAAATAATGTTGTTCCCGCTAATACTTTTTAGGCCCTAGGAACAGCACGTTCCTGTAAAAGGAAGTGCCCAGGCCTCCAACTGGAACGATGCGGAAAGTGCTGCAACCTTGAGAGGGTTTATTGCTATTAATATTTAAAAAAATACCAAAGGTAATTGCCAGGAAGAAATAAAGGGCATACGGCTGTTGAAGTAACGCAAAAGATCGCGACAAAGTCAGAGAGAAAATCTGTTTTTAAAAGATTGGATGGTCTGATTGCCGAAGAATGTAATTAAAATAATTATCTGATGGCAAGTGTATCGAGCGTGAATCTTAAACTAAATCACTTTCTTGGCCTTTGGGCTGGGATCAAAATGTAGTATCAATTTGTCAAAAGACCGTACAATAATATTGTGGGGACTGCTCATAGAATAGAAAATATTTTACAAATTCCTGCAAGGGTTCTGTAGATAAATCCCTATAACCAGATATATTCTATAACTTAATTAACAAGATTACTTAGATAAATATGTTTAGGTTTGAACAAAAGTGATACAATAATATTGTGGATCTGCGTCCATAGAATGAAAATATATCACAAACATTTACAAGGGGTTCGGAGATATATTGTTCTAAGCACGGTGGTAACATACAACAGACAGTTCGAATGATCTTGCGTGTATAAATATAATATGCGTGTTTCGTTTCACACATGAAAACCCATGAGCATTATTCAAAAACTATAACGTGTTTGTCACATTGAAATACTGAATTGTTTATTGATTTTTGTGCACGTGTAGATCTTCGTATGTAGGTCATATTACTCACATAATGGAAGATAGGATGAAGCAAGAGTTATCATTACAGAATAGACACGCAAATCTATTATCTTTTTGATGTTTTATATTGCTCCGGCTACAAGATTTTTTTTTGTTTTTGTTTTTTTGCTTTTGTTTTTTTTTGCTATTTAACTGCCTTCCAACAAGACACAAAATCAAAGTAGACTATGAGTGGATAACATTCTCCGTTCTTTAATATGCTTTTTCTTGTTCTGTACACAGAGAGGGGGGAAAATAAAGTTGTTTTCAATTGTGACAGAATGAAATTCTTGCTATGACCATCTTGCAAAGGGACCTAGATGCTTAACCTAGCACTTACCATGCGAATTTGACAGCTATAAGAGACCTTTCCAATTAGATATTATCATAGATAATAGAACCTTTTTTTTTCGAGATGACAACTTTTAACTTACTTGTCCTGATATTATCTGGAAACATGAAGGTGAAAACATATGGCGGAGTGAGTGACGGATGGGAGGTCAGAATTTTACTTTTAGTTAACGAAAGTAGGCGAAACCGTGTGAAAGAACAAAATCTTCCTTTTACTCAGTCAAGCAGGCGAACGCCAAACGTGACCGCTACCCCAAAAGTCCTGATGCGAGTGGTGGCAGTCGTGCACAATCTAACTAGATGTAACGGACTAAGTCTTTATCTGTTGATATCTCTATCAATACAGCCGAGAGAAAAGCTATGATGAGCATACTTATAGTAATCCATAACAATTACTTTTGGTTCGAAAAAAGGGATTTCTACTCATACGGCAAATAGATTACAGAGATGGAGTATTATTTTGTTCAATTACGATTTCAAAATGAAACACCTAGCATCTAGTAAAATTGCACATGCAGATGGTTTGTCGAGATTTATCCTCAGTAAAACTGAATTTGAAGAAACTGTTATAGCAGCACTAAAAGAAGAAAATGAACTAACAGATATATTAATAAATACTGTTAGGGAACTTCCTGTTACACTTGAGGAAATAAAGAAAGCAGCGAAAACAGATAAATATATTAACAAGATTAAAAAACAAGTGGGACAAGACGAAAAGAATAGAAAAGGATTTAAAGTGTTTCCATTTTCTATGTGTGATGAAACTGATGTACGCAGACAGAGTGGTAATACCACAAGTATTACAAAAGAAAATCCTAAAGGAATTCCACATGGGACATCCTGGAATCTCCAGAATGAAGGCCCTAATGAGAGAATTCACATACTAGCCTGGAATGGATCAGGACTTTGAGAAAATTGTGAAATTATGTAAAGGTTGCAAACTAGTCGCAAGATCCCCCCCCCCATACGGACGCAACCTTGGCCTAAAACAGATGTACCCTGGACACGCATCCATATCGATTACGCAGGACCTCTGAAAGGATATTATTACCTAGTAATCGTAGATAGTATGTCAAAATGGCCACAAATTTTTAAATACAAACACCCTGCAGCGAAAAACACAATAAAAGCGCTGGACGAGGTATTTCGTCGGTTCGGAGTTCCGAAAACAATTGTTAGTGATAATGGTCTTACGTTCACAGATCAAGAATTCAAGCACTACTGTGAGGTACTGACCATTGAACACATTACAACACCAACTTTTAACCCTCGATCAAACGGACAAGCGAAAGATTTGTCGATACTTTTAAACGAGCTTTAAAAAAGAATAATAACATCATCACAGAAGAAAAAAGCATTCAAAAATTCTTAGCAATTTATAGGATAACACCAAATCCAAATCCAAATGCTAAATTTGTTGCCAGCTGAAATTATGTTTGTCAGGAAGGGACGTTCAGTGTTCGACCGGTTAATCCCAAGAGAAAAGGTAAAAAAAAGTATCAAGGATAATGTAAGGTACAAGACTTACAATGACGAGGATAAAGATTTCTTCAAAAATTATCGGGCAGGGAAGAGTTTTTGGAAGAAGGCATAATCTCAAGAAGAATTGGGAGAATGGTTTACATTATAAAAGGGCAGACTTTTTTCCACAAAAAACATATTAACCAACTGAAACCCCGATACATAGAAACGGTCAGAAACCAAGAGTTACCAATGGAAGTGCTATATGACACTTTCCATATACAACCTCCAAACAAGGAAGTACCAGTAACTCAGAAATCCAGTCACTCCCCAAAAGTAAAAAAATCGGCAAACACAAATGCTGAGGAGAAGTGAAAGGAAAAGTAAAAGGACCGACTTTTTGGATAAAGTTTAAAAAGGAAAAAATGGCAGAAGCAAAATTCTATGGAAGAATTTAGCTTGGGTGGAAGGTGATGTAATGGAATAACCTAACATCTCTTCATAGATGAAATGAACTATGGATATATTGACCCTCTCACGTGACTGACAGAGAAGGAAAACAGACAGGAAGAGAATAAGAAAAGATGTCGAGTAACTCTTATGTCACACATATATTGCCTTGTAAATAAACCGCTTTGTCTTTCACCCATAACCCGTGTTTCTTGCTGTATTCTTATTTAAAGTAAGGATATAACAAACCAAGCCGCATACGCCATACTCTCTAGACCTCTCACCAACCGACTACCATTTTTGTTAAGTATCTCGATAACTTTCTGCGTGAGAAATGCTTCAAAAACCTAAGCGATATCAAAAACGTTTTCAGAAACTTTATTACCACCAGAACACAAGATGTTTTTTTACGTTACTGGCACGAATACACTTGTTTTGTGTTGGCAAAAGTGTGTTGATTCTGATGGTGCTTATTTCAATCAATAACTTTTTGTTTGAGCCGAGATATGTTTATCCAAATTTAAAAATCAAAAACCGCAGCAACTTTTTTGTCAACCTTATATATATATATATATATATATATATATATATATATATATATATATATATATATATATATATATATATATAATGAATGACAAAAAGTTATATTCCAAAATTCATGATAATGACCATATCTTGACAGTATCTGTTTCGTAGCGCAAAATCAATAACTTAATTATTATATCAATTAGTGAATCTATTATGCCCTTAACTCATCAGAAGAAATAGCAACAATCAATCCGTCAAAAGGAATTGAAATGTGATTTGACATGGAAAAATCTGAAAATTGGAAGAGCAGCTAGAGTTACCTTTATATTTTTCCATTACGCCATATTGAATTTTTGTAATCACATTGAGCTTCTTATATAAGCATTGATATATAATAAGAAAATATATTTCTACATAAATTAATATATATAAATATAATTATATGCGTAAAATAAGCCTGACGAATTCTCACGAGAAACGCGGAATATTCTGTGTAGCTTAATTGCCATATATATTTTAATAATTTACTACTATATATATATATATATATATATATATACATATATTATTTTTTAAAAACAGTAATCTACGGACACGAGTGTTTCGGAGCTCTACTCCTCTTCAGCGTAGCTTGACTGTTGGTAGGATTCGAACCTTGAACCTTATGTATTTCAGTCCAGCGCCCTAATCCCCTCCGCTATGTTTCCATAGACGATTTACTGCTTCCTTTTTATCGTTCATCTGTTGAAGTGGTTTTTGTTTTTCTTAGAAAGTCGCACTTTTTTATTTGGACGTATTATTTATATATTTATTTATTTATTATATGTATATTATATATATATATATATATATATATATATATATATATATATATATATATATATATTTCGAGATTTATGGAAACTTTGTTTCTTGAAAGAGTACATTATATAGTATAGTCATGAAGACCGGGAACTTCAAGTCAAAAGATTGAATCGATCAGATGTTATAAGAAATGACATAAAATCCATTATAAATAAAGTGGTGTTATTGTGTCAACTTTGATTCCAGAGCGAGAACGCACGGCCACGGAAACATAGTCACCACGAGACGACAAGAAACGATCTCAAATAAAGTGCACTCATTCTCGGAAGACAGCTATAACTGTGTTGAAGAGACAACATACAATTGAATTGTACTGTTCAGATTTGTTGATTTGAAAACTTCTAGCAGGGAAACCCGACGTTGACCAGAATTGAATGGGGCTCAACGAATGTTCCACACTTTCAGATAGATTTTTTACTATCGAAATCAGTGATTTTTCAATCATATCGACTGATTACCTGCTCTAGTCAGGGATCAACCACGGTGCACGGGAAAGAAAGTTTTACAAGCCATGTCATAGTGACTTAATCCATTATACATTGTAGTCTACATTGTACTGTAGAGAACCTACTATTGATTTTATAAAAATATAAATATAATAATAATATAATATAATATTTTATAATAATATAAAATAATGGCTTGAATTAAAATTTAAAATAAAAAAGCCAAAATATAATAATTCAATTGTGCTATTTACTGAAATATTCATTTTGAATGTCTTATTAAAGAACAAACTGTTGATTTTTTTACGCTGGGCCATTCTGCTTGCGCTATGATAAAATTTCTGAAATGCAATTGTGATATTAGTCTGTATAAAGGAGTTCTTTAGCCAAATCGAACCAATATCTATTACGTTACGCATGCATATTTGTAATGCCGTTTGCTCTTCAACTGACAATTTTTTTTAATTCCCACACTTTTTCACCAATTTCCCCCGGCTAAAACCCAAATATACAGTTTTGCATGGGTTCGGATACCCTATATATGAAGTTTTGCAGATAAATGCAATTCCATGAGCCATATACAAGAAAGTTGTATTTTTGTTAAATAAATAGAAAAACAAGGTTTTAATATGCATATTAATACACAAAAAATAGTGCAGATACATTTTTATGTTTCCAGCCTCATATTCTTAATTTTCTGCTAACTGACCCTGAACGAACGGAGCAATATATTTATATGTGATTGTATGTTTTTCTCGATGTTAAAAAAATCAATAATTTTCCTAATCTAATAAAATTCTTATTAGCGAATTTAAATTGAAAAGAGGGAAAACGTAACATTGAATAAATAGTGAAACCTCGGTGAAATTTAATGGTGATTTCAATAATTTTGATAACAATAAATGTATAGGAACATTGTTTTGATCCTCGCCTAATCCCGCCCGACATCGGGTCTTTCTGCTAGTATTTTATAGGCCCCAAATTACTCGATAGAATTGCAACAAATTTTACATGAACCATTCACAAGAGTTAAACTATTAATATTATGTTTAATCTACTACTACCACTACTACTACTACTACTACTACTACTACTACTATATTCTAACAATAAATACATAAAGGCTCTAACACTATTGGACCATATTTGACATGAATAGTCATTAAGACGCCTGTTGTATCATAGGTGAACCAACTACAACTACCACTGACAATGCATATTTGAAAGCTCAAAAACTATATTTGGTATGAAAAACACTCACTTGAGACGCCGATTGTATTATAGAAGATCCGAATGATTTCGCTACTTACATGGAATATCGAATGTGTTAAAAGAAAAGTGTAAGTAAAACCAACTACTCTTAGTACTACTTTTTCTTTAACTACTACTACTAATAATAATAATAATATTTTCTTTAACTACTACTACTACTACTACTACTAATAATAATAATAATAATAATAGAAGTTAAACAAAAGGATAGAGAAACATCATATACAACCAAGAAAACCGAAACTGTATACTTGTAAGTTCACTTCCCTCAGCAAAAAAAAAAAAAAAAAAAAAAAAAAAGATAGTGCCATCATCAACGTGTGCCCCACCAAATAGTCAAGAAGAGGCAAGGAGGATGGAAAGACCTGCGACAAAAAGCATTCACTAAACTCCCACTAGATGAGTGCGAAGAGAACTTAGACCTTGGGGAGGCTTACTGCTACCCAAATTCCACTGATGGCCAATAGTCATTGCCAGCGAGAAGTTAATGGTAAACGGCTGTTGCGATGATGAAAAATCAGTTGCAAAGGTTATCGAAACAGGTGGCTCGTACTAGAAATCTGGAAAGACTTGTTATCAACCAAACTGAAAGGAGCACCCATAATTATTGTCAGTGAGCAATTGCTGATGTGATAACTCCTAATGAGTACAAATAATAGTACCGATAATGGTAGGAGCACTAGGAACAATTCCCAAAAACCTGGAAAAAAGAATGGCAGAAATTGGAATCAGAGGAATAGCTGCAAAATACAACGCCTAACGATGATGAAAACGGCTGAAATATTAAAGAAAATCCTTGAATGCTGAAAATAACACAAGACAATATAACGAAGAAGCGTTACAGGGAATGAAGAACACCGAAGCTGCAGAACTACATGTTCTACACCCCCATCATGCAGCCCCTCCATTGTTTCACCACCGTTCCCCCAATAGAAAAGTGATACCAAAGAGCCGAGAAGGGTCAAGGAGGATGGAAAGACGGAGGAGGGAGCACTGACCAGACCTCCGCTGGACAAGTGTGAAGAGAACTGGGATCTTGGGGAGGCTTAGTGCCACTCAAATTCCAGTATAAACCAATGGCCACTGCCAGCGAGAAATCAATGGTAAGCGGCTGTTGCAATGATGTGAATTTATTTACAAATGCTATCGAAGGAGGAGGAGTAGGAGGAGGAGGAGGAGAAGAGAGCTGGACGTCTGGGGAGACTTGTTGTCACTCAGCTTCCAGAGAACACCACAGGTCTCCAATCAGATCGTTTGTTGACTTGTGCGAAAGCTCCATGTTAGCCAATAATAATAATAATAATAATAATAATAATAATAATAATAATAATAATAATAAATAAAAACCTAAATAAAAAAAAAATCAAAACCAAAATGAAAAAAATATTCGGAATAATTATAGTAATGATGATGTTTATCATTATACTAACTCTAGAATAGATGATAGAAAGTCTGCAGGACACCATATTGGAGATAACATCACTAAATAATAGTATATACTTGATGTTAACCAACAGCAGTTTAAATGTAAGGTTGACATCTGGCGGGCTTTAACGGCGTTTCATGGCCAAAATTGACTCTTTAGCATGAGTGAGTAATTTTGAGATATATTCTCAATAAAAATAAAAAGGGGAGTAAAACGTTATACGAAACATTCCTTATATTTTTTTTTTTTTTTTTTTTTTTTACATAGGCATCACCACATTATCAAGGCCCAGAAGCCACTCAAGGATAAGGGTTAAAGAGTGTACAGTAGAAATTGGTCAATATAGTAATCATTAGTAATGAAAATTTGGTAAATTTAATAACTTATATGGAACGGCTCATCAAGAACTTATTTACTTTAGACTTGAACACAACCATATTGTAGTCAGCCGGAAAGCAGGAAAACGGAAGACAATTCCACAGGCGTGCAGTTCTAAGAAAGAAGCTTTGTTCATGGAATCTACGTTTAGGTTTAGGCACAGATAAAGAGTGGGGGAAATTATTGATAGTGTTTACAGCTAGACGAGTGTTTCTTGTGAAAGTTTGGCGAGGGGAGACCATAGATTGAAGCTCAGTTGAACACTTACCATGAAAATAACGATACATCAGAGACAAACTCGCAACATCTCTTCTGTGAGATAGAGGTTGCAAGGAGGAGAAAAGGACATCTCCTACGAGGCTACGAAGTCTATTTTGAACTCTATCAAGGCAGGACAAGTCCTTTCTAGCAGCTCCTGCCCAGATGTGGCAACAGTATTCCATCCTTGGACGTACCTGGCTCTTATATAGGTAGAGAATAGCATCAGCAGTGAGATATCTACTGGATCGATAGAAAGATCCCACCATTTTTCCAGCGGCCTTGGCAACAGATTTGAATGAGCGTTCAAATCTATCAAATTAAAAACAACGTAAATGGGATTCGAACATACAGTGCAGGTATCATGGCCGACATAGGAAAGAACTAGGTTTCCCAAGTCGTCATCCAGAGAAACTATCGAAACACTATCGCTAAAACAAATTGGACTAAAGCGATAGATAAAATGTTGATAAAATATTATTCGAAGAGTGATTCTTTTAAGAAGCGATATAGACAATACTTCAAAAATAGAAATGAGCTAGGCTTGTTTAAATTGACTGAGCAAAAATTTGAAGGACAAGCTTGGGTGATAAGGAAGAATGAATGATTACCTAGTATTGAACTTGAACTAAAAAGAGAACTTGAGAAAGAAGACTTTATCAGAGTGTGGACATCAATAAATTGGATGGGGTTGACGAAATGCCGAAAGTAGAAGAAACAACAAAATCTATAAACGAAAATATTGTAACTTACGGCAATCAAACTCTTTCCACAGACTCAATCGTTAAACGTGATGATTGCAAATGGGAAGACATTGATATTATCAGATTGTTAGACGAGAAGTTAAGTGTTGGCAATTTAGAACAGCCGCTGAACCCCCGATTTATCAATAGGAAAAGACTTAAATCTGCCACTACCAACGTGAAGGAAGTCTATTTTTATCGATAAATAATTTAGATTACTGCATTAACGATAGTAAAGCTGCTGCAAATAATGTTTCAAAGCTACTTGGAATAGGAAAACGGAAAGAAAATTAAAGAAAGAGCCCTGATAGCGAAAAGGTTTAAATGGGCAAATGAAATAACTTAGAAAGCACAAGCCGCATAAAATATCTAAATCCAAAATAGGAATGGCTAATCCGTAAATTTCACATCCACCAAAATGGTGTCAAACACAATAAACCTTCACTACCACCAATAGCAATGGCAAAAAAAAAACATTGCCTGAAAGTACTTCTTTTAAACTTCTCGGCCTTAGGTTTACAGGGAACATGAACTGCAATATATACATCGATAACATTGCCAAGACTGCTGCAAAGAAGGGGGACTGTCACTACCGTGCTAGAAAACTACTGACACCTGAAGGTATCTTGTACCTCTATAAGGCCACCGTTCGACCATTTATGGAGTACTGTTGTCATATTTGGGCTGGTGCATCTGCTGCTTGTCTCTTGCTCCTGGACAGGGTTCAAAAGACAGTCGGCAACCTGATAGGTCCTGAACTGTCATCAAGGCTTCAACCTCTGTCCCATCGACGAAATGGTGCATCCTTTTGCCTGTTCTATAAATACTTTAATGGTGAATGCTCTGACGAACTGCAAGCACTTGTACCTCCCCGACGTTACCCCCGACAAAACAGACAAGCAACTAAGTCCCACACCTTTATAGTAGAGATCCCTAGGTGTAAGAAAGCCTTTTACTCCAATAGCTTCTTCCCCAAAACTGCAAGTCTTTGGAACTTCCTTCCGGGAGTCTGCTTTCCCAACTGTACTGATATGCAGAAGTTCAAGTGTAATGTGAACAAACATCTTTCTACTCATCTCCCTTCATAATGACCCGATAATTATGTCCCCAATAGTAGCCCCCTACTTCAAAGTGGCACTGTGCCTTGTTTGGGGTGAAAATTGAATTTAAAAAAAATGTTAAATTGAAGAAGTGAAAGAACGCACCACAGCTAAAACTGACAAACGTGGCAGTGACAGGATTGAACACTATCGGCAGGATTAACTGTTCGAGAATAACCAGAAACTTCTTTTTAACCTGGAAAAGATTCAAAGAGCGAAAGACATTATACCTCATGCCCATCAATTTCGTGATTTCTGGAAAAGGCATTTGGAAAAATGAAGTAAAACACCAAGATGATGCAGAATGGGGCAAATATATTGAATAAGAGATGTCCTCTAGAATAGAACGACAAATAAACATAACATGTGAAGATTAAAAACTTTCAAATCGGAAAGCGACTAAACTTGACGTTTAGCTCTTCTCCCAATTCTCTCAACAATGCTAAATACTAGTTTAACGTCAGGTAGTTGCATGAGTGGCTGACAAAATGTCCTATAAAATGGTCTAGTCTTGTTCATGAAAGATAAAATAAAAGGAGGTGAAGTGACATCCTTAAACCAATAATTCGCCTCTCAATTATGTTGAAACTTTTCACAAACATATTGTCTGAAAATATCTAATATCATTTGAACCAACCAATTTGCTGCCTGAGGAACAGAAATGTTGTCGAAAAAAATCACGAGGAGCCAATGATCAGCTTCCGCTCGATAAGATGATCCTAACAAACTGCCAACGAATATCTACTAACCTTGTGATGAGTTGAGGACATTGCTCTATTTGTTACATGGAAAGGATTGTCCCCTTCCCATGTAAATAAGAAGAATACTAGATAAGTGAAAATGAGATTAGGATACGCCTAAAATCGAACCCTGTAGGCAAGTGCTAAAGATAATAGAGAATGGAATGTTAAACATTAAGTCTATTGTAAATTCTATTAGAAATAGTTAAATATTGTTTATATCTGAAAAAAAGTGTCAATTGTCCATTCTTTAGAAATCTAGATATTAAATAATGTCAGTTTAATGAATGCAAAATGCGAGTTAAATTAAATTGTTTAAAATAGGTTAAATTAGAATTGAGGATTCTTTTCGTTTTCAAAAGTGTGTTGGGCAAACATATGTAAAGCCACGTGAAATTACTCATGTTTGGTAAACACACTTCTGACGTCAAAAACAAAAGATTTGTCTCAATATACGAATCTGGGAGTTACAAGTTAGTTGTCAGTTGATGAGTCGAGAGTTGAGAATCGACATTTGACGAGAGATAGTCAATTGGAGAGAAGAGCCCCTTATAAGCGAAGAGTAGAATTCCTGATATCATCGACCGGCCGAGCAGATGAATAAAGAAATCACCATTTATGTTTGTAACTGTTGTCTCGTCATTCCTTACAACAAAAGGTAAATGTGTTTTATAATCATCTTATAATTAATATTGTGTAACTCTTCGAAGACTATCTGCCCTCTCCTGTGCTAAGAACTTGCATCATATCATGCAGTCCGCATTAATATTATGAAGTCCCCAAGAATTGTCACAGTCATCGTCATGATGTAATATATATATAAATGTCTTCTCTCCCTCATCATCACTATCGTTACGTCTGTATTACATGAGCCCCGTTATATATGTGCCCCAATATGAACTCCCGCGTCATCTCCAATATGTACCCCTACACAACACATTCCTGGGTACTCAAATGTTTTAAAATTTACAGAATAGTCACCAACATCCTTACATCTATAACGAAGAGCACAAAGAATTTGGAAACCAATTCAGTAACAGGAAATATTGCATTAGGTAAAATTAAGAAATGTATTTTTCATGACGATAGTGTTTTTTCATTTGCTTTTGTCATCAGCTTGATCACATTAACACTTTTTTTACGGAATGTGAAAGCAGGATATGAACTTGGAAAGCGTTTTCTATAGTCAACCATCTACTATTCATGGATGACTTTGGATGAGAATCAGCTTGGTATCCTAATAAATACGATCAGATTGTTTACTACAGAGATAAGAATGAAAGTTGGCATCTTGTGATGTAAAGAGACAAGCTCGTCCACTCAAATGACCTTGAACTTACAACAACAGATCGTCTAAGGAATGTTGACTACAGAGATAAGAATGAAAGTTGGCATCTTGTGATGTAAAGAGACAAGCTCGTCCACTCAAATGACCTTGAACTTACAACAACAGATCGTCTAAGGAATGTTGACTACAGAGATAAGAATGAAAGTTAGCATCTTGTGATGTAAAGAGACAAGCTCGTCCACTCAAATGACCTTGAACTTACAACAACAGATCGTCTAAGGAATGTTGACTACAGAGATAAGAATGAAAGTTGGCATCTTGTGATGTAAAGAGACAAGCTCGTCCACTCAAATGACCTTGAACTTACAACAACAGATCGTCTAAGGAATGTTGACTACAGAGATAAGAATGAAAGTTGGCATCTTGTGATGTAAAGAGACAAGCTCGTCCACTCAAATGACCTTGAACTTACAACAACAGATCGTCTAAGGAATGTTGACTACAGAGATAAGAATGAAAGTTGGCATCTTGTGATGTAAAGAGACAAGCTCGTCCACTCAAATGACCTTGAACTTACAACAACAGATCGTCTAAGGAATGTTGACGGCAAGAGAATCTAAATATATTTAGAGATACTGAAAGCCGATAGAATTAATAATATGGAAACAGAAAACCAGGTCCCAGCCGAGTACAACAGAAAATTTAAGGCTATTTTAAAATCAGATTTCCACAGTCGAAATTCAATATATGCCATCAATGTCAGAACAGTAACTATCATTCAATATATTACTAGTATACTTATTGGAATGTAGATTAATTAAAATGTTTGTAGGCAAAAAATACCTAAAATGTAAACAATTTATGGGGCTTTTACTAAGAAAAGTGATATAGATTGATTGTATCTACCTAGAAAAAAGGTGTTCGAGGCTTACTTTCTGTTGAAGATGTGGTAAATTTAAAAGAAGAATGCCTTTCTGGAAGTGATGAAGTGAAGAGGAGAAAAGATAATAAGAGTAACAGGTTGAAAGAGAGAGAGGGAAAAATAATTTGGAAAGAAACTATTTTTTAGAATACTGTGGAGGCTGAAATTAGGAGATCAGAGGTAATATGAAAAGATCTACTGAAAGCAGTTTAATGCCAGGATAAGTAAAAGCTACTCACATAATGTCCGTCAAACCCTATATCGACAAAACTGCAGAATCACTGATGTGCAGATTGTGTAATGAAAGGGAAGAAATATTACATCAGAATACACCATGCTTGATAAATATAAACATAAAAAAGGAGACACAACGAAATCGCTCAGATCTTACATTGGAATATATGCAAACTCTATGAATAAGACCACAATCAAAAGTGGTATGAGCACAAACCAGAAGTGGTATAAGAAAAATAACAATGGTTTAAGAAAAAAAAACAACTAAAAATATCAAAAAGTTCAGATTACTATATAACAAAAACAACAACAACAACAACAATAATAATAATAATAATAATAATAATAATAATAATAATAATAATAATAATAATAATAATAATAATAATAGAAAGATGGAACCTGGATATAAAATCAGAATGGAAACTAAAAAAAAGCCCCAAAAAGCAACAAAAAAATGATAGAGATAAGAGAAGAAAAAAAAAACGAAAATGGAAATATGACTTGTAATAATAGGCTAAATAAGAAACATGAAGAACTAAAATAAAAGATATCAGCAATAGAGTAAGATTAAGGCAATACATATACAAAGCAGATCAGTATAAATAAATTAGCGGCAATTCTATCAAAATGTAAACTGATGAAGAACAAAAACCAAACCCCAACAGAAACCAAAATCTACTGGAGCGAGGTATGGGAAAAATTACAAGATCATAATAGAAATGCTGAATGGCTGAAAGGCATGAAAGAAGAGTTGTATCCAATCAAAGAAGGAACAGAATATGAAATTAGCAAAGAAACCTTCAAGATAATCCTAAGATAAATGACAATCTGTAGAGCAGCACGTCACGACGAAATACGTATATTATTATATATTATTATGGTTAAAAAAAATTCACGATACAACATGAGAGGCTAATTCAAAATCTGAAAATATGTATCTACCAAACAGACGTGCCAGACTGGATGACTAAAAGTAGTACACTGTTATAGAAAGGCTGTTAAAAGGGAACAAACTTCAGTAACTACAGACCTATAACTTGCTTACCAACATTGTGGAAAGCCCTAACAGCATAACTTAGAGAACAAAGAGGGACACATGATCTAGTATACATAGGCCAAAAGATTATGTGGGAGGTAAAAAAAAGTAGAAAAATAGATCATAGTCATGGCATGGATCGAATACAAGAAAGCATGTGACAAGGTTGCTCAAGCATGGATAATAATATGCTTGAGGATGTACAAAATACCGGATAAGATTATCAATCTGATTGCAGAATTGACGAGAACATTAGGACTTGAATTAACAGTCTATGGAAAATACACAACTGAGATAAAAATACAAAAAGGTATTTTCTAATGAAATTTTTTGCCACCAATACTGTTCATCATAAACATAATGCTTCTTAACAACAAACTAAAGAAAATACCAAGTCATGTACTAAAATCGACGAAAGCATGAACCACTTAATGTATATGGCCAACCTGAAACTTTTTTCAAAAAGCAAAAAGAACTAGAAACGCTGATAAACGCAATCAGAATTTTCATCCAGAATATAAGTGTAGACTGCTGATTATAAGAATGGGAAAACTGGAGGCAACGAAAGGTACGAAGCTAACAAACTAAAGGGGAGATGGGGATACTAGGCGAACATGATAACTACAAATATTTGTGATTTCTGGAAGCAGGCGGTATCAAAGTAACAGAAATGAAAGGAAAAATTGGAAAGGAATACCACAGAAGAACAAGAAAACTCCTGGAAACTAAATTATATGGTAGAAACTTAACATTGGTAGTATCACTAGTAATGTATTCTGGACCGTTTATAAGCTGGACCAAATAAAAACTGAGGCATCTAAACTAGAAGACAAGAAAACTTATGATCAAACAGATTGCATTAGATCCAAAGAATGATGCTGACCTACTATGCGAAAAGGAAAGACGGAGGAAGAGGACTGGTTAGTATTGAAGACTGCATAAACGATACAAAAACATTTGAAAGGATAATCACTGCAATAAGAGAGACTGTAAAAATGAACAGGATATAAGACAAAGAGACAAGAAATAAAAACGAATACAGAAAAATGCGAAAAAGAAAAGGAGAAAAGTGAGAGAAGGGCGAGATAGGAGAGAAAGAAGGAAAGAAACGCAGAAGGGGGAAAACAAAGAGAAAGAAAAAGACATAATAATAATAATAATAATAATAATAATAATAATAATAATAATAATAATAATAATAATAATAATGACGAGCAGAACCTGTGGAAATTCCACGGTAGTTGAAAATCTTTTAAACATTGTTAATACAATTAATAAAGAATAAAACCAAACAAACAACGACGAACTTAAAACAATTTTGAGCAAATTCTTTTTTAACCTTTTAAATCTAAGACAATTAATTGAAAAAATTTAGATATTTTTTTTCAATGAAAATTAAACACATAACAAATATTTTTTAATATCATTCAACCACGGTAGTGGTTGAATATATGCTTAAGTCCGAAATTGAATGAATCGAGACACATTCAACCCCTCACCACTAATTCCGTTCGCATCCAAATTTCAAACAGGTTATATAGTTGGATAGAACACCTCATTAGCTACATTTTGAAAAAAAAAAATTTCGAAAATTGGTTCAGTAGAAAAAAAGTTACAACAAAATATGTGGGTTCACAAACAGGAGAGTAAGTACATACATAAGTGACTAACGCTTTTTTTTATTTTGCATAACTTTTTTTTTTTGTATATAAATATTTTTTACTGCGATTTTGCCAATATGACATGTTAGCGTAACGGTTAGAGTACCGGGGGTTGGTGGAAAGATTTTAGGTTCAATCCCGTGTATCGTTTTTTTTTATAATTAAAAAACCGAACTTTTATTTAATAACTAATTTTTTTAACTCTCCTTATGAAATAGATATGCGGTTTTCTTTTCCTAGATGGTTTAGATTTTCAATGCAGCACAGTACGGTTTGGGATCTTACCGTACTATTCTCCAATGCTTTAATAGCTGCCTGACTATCTGAAAGGATAGCTATTTCCTGTTGCTGAACCTCTTCCATGATCAGAACCTCAGATTCAAAAGCCTTAAACATGCGCTATCTCTCCTTCTTCTTCGGTTTTTGTCGTGATGTTTACCGAATGTTAGAGCTGACTTGTCAGACTTAGGTCTGAGATCCTGCTCTTCGGTGAAGGCGGGGGTGGTGTTTGGTACCACATCCAATGGTGCCAGCTCATGACTGGTGTTTGGTGTTGTATCCGATGATACCTGTATGGTGAAGACTTCTGCCTGGAAGACCGTCCTCAGTTTACCAAGATAATAAGATTTTTGACAGGTGAGGTGGTTTGAGTATTCTATATAAACACTCGCACCAATCCTATTATTCATTTTAGATCCATCATTAATAATTTTATTATATCATAATTAGGATCATTTTAATTCATTTTTATGTAAATTATAAAATTATTAATTCCATCTACTAACTAATAACTAACTAATGAATTAATTTTATTCAAACAATTTTCACTACATAAATATATGCAAATAATAGGGGGAAATAAGTTCAATCCAGCGACTGACACCCTTTCTAACTCAACAATAAACAACAACATATGCAAATAATAAATAAAATATTTATCAATATTCAAATTTTATTTTTAGCTGCAATATTTTAAGTCTAAAAACTTCTTATTTTTTACTTTACTAGAATATCTTGTTCTTTACTTTTCCAGGTTGAATTTCTTGTCCTTTACTTTTCCAGGTTTAATAAAATCTTAAGAATATTACTTTTCATGCGCGCATTTTTCCATATAATAAATTATGAAGGAACATAATAATAATAATAATAATAATAATAATAATAATAATAATAATAATAATAATGATGATGATGATGATGATGATGATGACAACAGAAACAACAACAATGATAATAATAATAATAACAACAATAATAATAATAAGAAGAAGAAGAAGAAGAAGAACAACAACAATAATAATAATAATAATAATAATAATAATAATAATAATAATAATAATAATAATAATAATTTTTCATTTCCTAAATTAAGTATGAGAATTGCATCATGTTTTTAGATAAATAACTCTGGGAGTGGCAGATTTAATAACAATGATAATACTAATTATGATGGTGAAATAAATCCCCAACAGCAAGTATGCTAAAACTGTCCATCTGATGAAGAACTGTATACTTTGTTTTTTCTGTGGTTAAAGCAAACTCCAATATAATATTTAGTGCAGGATCGCAATCGTGACTTTTCATATACTTTATAGATCACGCCCAAGTTGGAAAAGATCCACCAGATTAAGGCCGGATGTTAAATCGACCGAAACGTTGTGAATATAACAATCAAGATTACAAAAACTCCAACATTGTTACTGCGTTTCCAAATCTTTGAAATGAGGATTTATAATTTGGTTTATTTGGAGTATTCAGACTACTGTTCTCATCTTAAATGTTATTCTCACAACGTTTCAGCCGTTGTAACCTCAAGCTATTTCAGATACGTCTTGTTGAACAAGGGAATCTTCATATCGAACTCGAAAATCTATACGAAATTTTGAACGGAACCCTTTTATTTAATACGTCAGAACCTATGGCTGAACGAATAAAAGTGCTAAGTTATAATCAGTTTTTAGTGATAATGTTCAGTACAAGCAATACTAAGGTTACACTTACGAATTACAAGTAGAAGCCATAAGTAATTTGTAATTATTTTCTTGATATCACGCGTTCTGATGATTTAACATTCAGCCATAAGAGGTCTCTCATTAGAATTGATTATAACTTAGCAATTTTATCCGTTGCGCCACTATTCTCTGTGAGAAAACATCCAAGATGGGAATGATACTCTGAATAATCCAAATAATAAAACCTATCAACCCTCATCCAAAAATTTCCGAAACATTTCATACATCACATGACTGAAAACTGCAACAATTTGCCCCGACATCGGAGGGTGAAAATGTCACTTCGATTTGAGATGTTGTTCCTCAAGTGACGGTTATAAACATTTTTCTAGTTGCGTAACTGGGCGCAGATCGATAAATACATTTCCGAGGAACATCGATTTTCCACTTCCCCCTTTCGCTGTTAAACCTCTCCATGGATGGAGGCCAACTTCGAAACCATTTCCCATTGATTTCGCCTCCGCTTTGTCGTCCGCACTTGCCATCGATGGACTGATAAGTTTTTAGCTGGCTGCTGTCCCGTTGCTCCGACGTTTTAACGCCATATACCCATTGTTCGCGTTATTTAGCTACAAAACTTGTAATCTATAAGAATTCATGTGTTCATTGAATGAGTCATAGGCTATGTGATAACATTGCTTCCATTCCCTTCCTACCTCTCGATATTTTACAGAGAGGCTCATGATTTATCGATGCACAAAGCATAGTTTTTTCAAAGTGCTATATATATATATATATGCATATATATACATATATATGTGTGTGTATATATATATGCACACACACATATATATACATATATATGTGTGTATATATACACACACATACATACATACATACATATAAATATATATATATATATATATATATATATATATATATATATATATATATATATATATATATATATTAATTATAAACCTCTGTGGACGGTCCGGGCGTATTTCGACGATCGGGCGATTCCATTTTTTAAAAGAGGGATGACAGGTGAATATATATATATAAATATATATATATATATATATATATATATATATATATATATATATATATATATGTGTGTGTAGATATATGCATATGATGTGACGATTTCATAATTTTTTTTAAATTCTTATACAATTACTGATTCTGTTTAAAATTCCCGAATCCGATACAAGTACCGATTCCGATTCTTTTAAAATTTCTTAACATTTAATTAAAGATTCGACGCTTTCTAAAAATGTTCAAATGAATGTACGCCACCCACCTCGTGTTATGTACGCATATATTTTGCAAAACTTAAAACTGCACTTGGAAGGAGAGCGTATTTTATAAGAGGAGATCTTTTTAAATATGTTTTTTTTAGTGTTTCTTGTAATTGATTGAAAACTGTGAGACAAGATATATTTTCCTTATAAAATAAATCTCATTGGCATTTTGTCGTCGTTAATGCCATTTGAAAATTTCATAAAAGATTAAAAATAATCAACGATTGATATGCAAAATAAAACAATTTAGGGACAGAATAGTTCACAACGCCAGTCCTATGTCGAGAATGAGGATCGACATAATGTTACTGTTTAGAAAACCATTCTTAACATTGTGACGGTATCTGTTAACTATTCTCTACCTTACATCTTTAAAAAAATGTTCATGTTTTTCTCGCAGTTATAAAGATTTCGGTTAGATTGATTTGCGTTACTGTAAAAATATTAATTAATTAATTAATTAATTAATAATAATAATAATAATTATTATTATTATTATTATTATTATTATTATTATTATTATTATTATTATTATTATATTAACACCTTTTGATAAGACACTCCAAATAAATGTGATTCTACTTTTTTAAATAATTACGTGGCGGAAAGAGAAAAAAAAACAATTATTTTAGAATATCGGGTAGGAAATATCGCACATAAATTTAACGTAAAATGATTATCATTTCCGGGCCATTCTAAACTTTTATCTCGTCTAATCGCTCAAAAATCAAAGCAAAATATTGGTACAACATAACATTTACGTTCAGCTGATGACATTTATTTGATGTGTCTCTACAAACATTCGTTTAAAATTCGATATTGAGCGTGTTTTCAAGCGTTCTTGTAAAGAGTTTATGGACAGTCACTTTTATTCTAAGTCAACAAAATAAACACTAAGTTTATTTTAACATAAAAACACGATTTAAAACAAGTTTCAACATGAATAAACTTATCCGGATAAGGTGGAAGAGACTAGCCTTTGGTAACATTTATTGGTAGCATTGTAGATATAATTTCCTTTTTAATAGGAAAACTTCTAAAGATTTTTATCTTTATTTTTCACTTGTGTCCAAAGCCAAGAAACGCCATAGACATTACTTATTTGAGAATAAGCCGGCGGCAAACACCAAAAGTGTCCAGATGGCGCCAACAAAATTGAAAAACCTTTTCCAAAGGATTTTACATCATTTAATATCAAATGCTTGAAAAGTTTAGCGAATATATGTTTACAAGGTTACAAAGAGGTGTTTACAGTAATGTTTGTATCAATAAAAGAAATAAATTACTGTGTGGATCAAAAGTTTTTGCAAAACGTATAAACTGATAAATTTATGCTTCAATATTTTCAAATATAATAGCTATGTTATTCATTGTTCGTTATGCAAATATATATGTCTGATATATAAAGTAAATTCCTAAAATCGGAAGCCAAATAATCATAGTCTGGGGGAAATATATGTATTTTAAAAACAATTTAAGGGAGAGATATGGGCCATAAAAGTTTGCAAGACTAATTTATTTCAAAATAAATAAAAAATTTAAGCAGTAATGTATGGGCCGATAAAAGAAAAAAATTAGACTCAACGTTAAATCTGTGAGTGGAATTTATGACCCATTCCGGTCCTTACTCTCATGCTGTAAGTAAAAACTAATAAATAAATAATTGTGTTCATTTCATTTCGTCAAGCAAAAAAATAAAAAGAATCGTTTTTAGATCAGAAGTCACTTTCCAATTTTTCCAATACGCCAAACATTTTCGAATTTTCCAATTCCCGATTCTGATTCCTTCTTATCGTCCCAACACTAATATAAATATATATATATATATATATATATATATGCATATATATATGTATGTATGTGTTGTATTGAACACAACTTATATATATATTTATATAGACATATATATATATATATATATATATATATATATATATATATATATATATATATATAAAATATACTAAATACTAATCACAGTGGGGGTGATAAGTAGTTAAATGGATTAATCCTAATCTCATGAATACAAGACTGATAAATTAAAAAATGTATCCATTTTAAATGTGGAAATCGATGAATCGCACAGTTAAGAAATTCATTTTTATACTATGAGAAGGTTAGTAATTGCAATTAAGAATAGGAAATTGGATCAAATGTTTGTAACTTGTCTTCTTCCTAAGATTAAGGGTGGTGGTGTTTGATCAACACTCTTGGGGAGCCATGATGCAATATACTGTTTTGTTTTTAAATCCCCGAAACAGTGTTTCATGGTAAACAACTTATGATCCCTTGAAAAATAAATTATTGGTATTATAGTAAATTCGAGAGCGAGTTGGTGCAGTGATTGCAGGTGATTAAATGACTTACTGACTAGATGGTTTTCTAACGAATGATAAAAAAATATTTTTTGTATAGTTTTAAATGTTAAAAACTTCAAAGGCTATATATATATATATATATATATATATATATATATATATATATATATATATGGTGCCCGGAAAACTCGTACAATTTTGCTAGGTAGAAAAACTGGTTCCTTATTGAATAAATATCGATTGAAAACACATTTTATGGCCGTTCTTGAGGGACATTGTTTTTAAAAGAGACTATACTCCTACCCCATAATATTTTTAAAAAACATTTTTACTTGTTTACTGTTGTTTTTGATTTTTTTAATAAAATCGATTTTCTAGGTGTCTGTTTTCTACCTAACTGGCTAAGTTGTTAGTGGCTTCACTTATTTTAAAGCGTTTATTATGTTCAAAAACAAGACTTCAGACCGCATAATATTTTTTAAAAATATTTATATGTATTTACTGTTGTTTTTAAAAGGGCAAAATTGATTTTTCTACCTAGCTGGCTAAATTGTTAGTGGCTTAATTTAGTTTGAAGCGTTTATTCAGTAAAAAAAATAAAGTAGAGTCGAGTGTTACGTGAGAACGAGAAATAATGTCCGAAATCAGGGGATCACGTCTGATAGGTCTTGATAATTGCTAAAAAATAGAAAATTAAAGAAAATCCTGAGGGAGATTTAGTTTTAAAAAGAGCCTCACCCTCCAAATGAAAATAATTTTAATATTTTTAAAATATAATTTGGATAGAGGGGAATTAAAAACTATATCTCCCTCATAAAACAAAACGGTAAACAACAACAAAAATGCAATTAAAAAGATTTTTAATAAACAGTAAAGTTTTCGATAAAATAGATTAATAAATTTCTATATTAATTACTTTTTCTCTTAATGATTGATTTAACAATTTTGAAGTAAAAATAAAAAAAATTAAAATGAGTTAACGAGAGATTTCCAACACATGACATCTCTTCCGCTCCCCAAAATGTTTCGCTTTTTATCTATTAGTTAATTACAAGAAATGTATTAATCTATTTTATGGAATACTTCTCTACCTTTTATCAAAATCTTTTTAATTTCATTTTTGGTCTCTTGGTCTTACTGGATTCCAGGACAGGAATTTATCTAGACTGGTGAAGTATCCAGCTTCGTGCTGTTACTTGAAGTTTCTTTCACAAGAGACACTTGTCTAGCAGAAAACACTATCAATAATTCCTCCCACTCTTTATCTGTGCCTAAACCTAAACGTAGATTCCATGAACAAAGCTTCTTTCTTAGAACTGCACGCCTATGGAATTGTTTTCCGTTTTCCTACTTTCCAGCTGAATACAATCTGATTGTCTTCAAGTCCAACGTAAACAAGTTCTTGATGAGCCGTTCCACTTAAGTTTATAAATTTACCGAATTTCCATTACTAACGATTATTATATTGTCCAATTTTCTAATGTACACTCTTTAACCTATATCTTCGAGGCTTTGATAAATGGTTATGCTTATGTAAAAAAACATCGCTTGGAGAAAGTTCATCATTCCTCGTAAAAGCTTATGTAAGCTAGCCATAGTGAGGGGATCTTATTTGGGCTGCGAATACTATGTAATTTTGAATATTTGGTCAGAGTTTACTTCTGGGGAAAAGTGTCTTCATACCAGGTTATTCTGGCAAACCCCTGTAAAGAGAAACCTTATGCACTCGAGGATAGTGTCTTGTAGGCATTCACGTTCTCTCCTTATTAGTGTATAGCACTTACTGTGTTTAAAGAAACTAGTGGGACACCGTAAAAATTCACGTAACGTAGCATACTTTGTTGTTAATATTCTTTTGAAAAAAATACCTTTTCTTCTTCGGTAAAAACAATTGGCATCGTCAGCTAAATATATTTTGAAATAAATAAAACATATAATAAACATATTCGGTTTATTTACGTAAAGAATATTCAAATTAATAATTGTAGCAATATAATTCTTTTTTAAACTCTTAATATTGTCTGTCTCAGCTAAATATTCTTTAAATAAATAAAACGAAATTATATTTTACAAGCATATGACGCAAGCTATATATATGTACAGATATGTATTAATATACACGTATAATATGTGTATATATATATACATATATATATATATATATACGAGGGGCGTGCAATAACTAATGCCCCTGACCCACTTCCCATAGTAGTAGAGCAACGAAACTTGGCACAGTTATAGCCTTTCTCTACATAGGAACCGCCCAGAGTTATGCATTTCTCCCATCGTTTGATGCAGCTCTGGAGACCGTTTTTGTAGAACACCCCAGGTTGGTCCTCCAATCACGACTTGACTTCAGAAATAAAGGCTGCATCATCTGGGAAACGCTTTCCTTTCAAAAACAACTTCATGGCTGGGAAGAGGTGAAAGTCAGAGGGCGCAAGGTCAAAAGAGTAGGGAGGATGGGGTAGGATTTCATAACCACACACCCGTGCTTCTGATCTGGCGACATGCGAGTTGTGGACCGGAGCGTTGTCCTGCAGGACAAGGGTACCTTTGCTGATCTTGCCTCGCCTCTTGATTTTGATAGCTTCCTTTAATTTCCTCAAAAGTGAAGCATAAAAGGATCCTGCAATTGTGGTACTCTTTGCCAGGAAATCTGTCATCACTACACCGTCCTGGTCCCAGAAGACTGTGAGCATGACCTTGCCAACGGACAGCTGCACCCATGTCTTCTTTGGAGGTGGTGAGTCCAAGTGCTTCCACTGCATTGACTGGGCTTTGGTCTCTGGATCATAGAGATGGACCCAGGTTTCATCCTGTGTAATCAGTCTTTTGAAAAATTTTGACTCATTTTCTTGGCACATCTTCAAATTCATCCTCGAGCACGCGACGCGTTCTCGCTTCTGGAATGGTGTGAGCAACCTGGAGATCCATCTGGCAGACACCTTATGCATATGCAAATGGTCATGAATGATAGTTTCCACAGACCCTGTACTAATCTTGACATATTGGGCTATTTGGCGAATAGTAATGCACCGATCTTCCAAAATGGCAGCCTCAACTTGACAGACAGATGCCTCATCAATGACAGAAGGGGGATGATCAGGTCTGGGAGCTGTTTCCACAAACTTCCGGCCATGTGTTTAATTCACGATGCCAGCGTTTTACAAAGTCATATGAGGGGGCATTATCAGCATAAGTTTCTTTCATTTCATTAAAAGTCTCCTGTGGTGGGCGTTCTTTCAAATACAAAAACCGGATCACTGTTCAACATGCAACAGGCCCCTCACTCAGTTCAAACACCTGTAAAACAGAAACCACAATTAGTTCAGAGCTGTAATTTGCCACATAACCCGTAGAGATATAAATCATTGCACATGCAACATTTCAGCTAAATAAAACAACTGGAAATGGGTCAGAGGCATTACTTATTGCACACCCCTCGTATAAACATATTATTATTTCATGTATTCAAGTATTATAAGGAAATATAATATATTATGTATAGATTTTAAGTATTTATATTAACGCTGAATAGAGCTAGTTAGTAAGTTATGAAAATATATTATGGCAATCACACTAGACAAAGCTTTTGAATTTAATTCTCGTAGGAAATCGTCAGACTAAAGTGCATTGAATTTGTGTTGAAAATGTGTGGAATTATTAGGTGATGTTAATTTCATACATACGTGTTTAGAATGGTTTTATTTTTATCTTAAAATGTTGGTTTAGTTAAGTGTTTATTTAATTGTTCTATTCAATTATAGTTATGTATTTTAAACTTATGCTTTTTCTGTGTAAACAGTTGCCTTCTATTACACTTCTGCAGTTCAATAATTTTAGTACGTTTTTAGAGTTAAGAATGTCAAAGTTCTCATTTAATATTAACGTATGTGTGTCATCTAAATTTCTACATATACTAGTTTGTCGTACTATTTTGTATTAGACTACTGGTGGGTGTTTGTATTCTTCATGTTTTCACTAATGGGTCGCTAGTGTAACTCGTGTAAAACTGTAAGAACACGTACTTTGTCCATTACAAAATAAATGCATAAAAGCATTGTTTTCAAAGTCACAATATTTGCCAAAGAACCAATAGCAAAGAAGTACTTCATCGATATAGTCTCTAGATTTTATAACCAGATTTTACGACCATAGAAGCACAATCAATTACAAAAGAACGTCAAATAAAAACAGCACTAGCGACCAATTACTGGGAACTCAAAGAAAGCGGGCGGTCACCAATAATCGATTAGCAATTAGTATGACATGCAAGTGTACACAACAAATATTATAAGGAAATATATACACAACAAATATTATAAGGAAATATATATATATATATATATATATATATATATATATATATATATATATATATATATATATATATATATTATTTTTAAAATATCGTGGGGGTCCCGATTTCCAATCTCGCTAGATTCAACCACTCTGATGAGTCCTAGACGACGAACCACGTATCAGTGGATAATTATATTTTTTAAAAAAATGTATACACCGATCCCCATGTGGAGGTACCAAATTGGTTAAAGAGAGAATTATTCCCAACTCGCATTTAGGTAAAAATGCACTTTCGTAAATGATTGAATTCATTCAAAACATATCGCTAAAACCAAAACATACAACATATATCTATCTATCTATCTACCTATCTATTTATCTATCTCTCTCTCTCTCTCTCTCTCTCTCTCTCTCTCTATATATATATATATATATATATATATATATATAAAGCTTAGTGAGTTAAAAGAAGAGAGTAAGTTCAATTCTATAAGAGGAGATTATCGGGATAATATAAAGCTCAACAAGTTTCATTGGAGCTTATATAGGAGAAAATAAGAGCGAAAAATGAATTCACAAAAACCATATATTGGTAAATAAATATAGATTTTGTAACTTCATTTTCCATTTTTATTGTTTTATATATATATATATATATATATATATATATATATATATATATATATATACATATATATATATATATATACATGGATTTTTATGGATATATAAATTTATTAAATATTTCAATAATACTGTGTGCAGTACTATTATTGTGAATTGTTGAGGTATATTTATATAGTTTTAACACATATTATTAAAGAGGAAATGATGTCATAACGAACTAAAACTAACATACACTTTTAAAATATTTTTCTCCTTAACCCAAATTCAAATGTTTTAAAAACACACAAATTAGGCAAGACTTGCTAAATAAGGGTTGTGTAAGGAAAAAAGTTCCATTACGACGTCTTTCGGTCGACACTTTTCAGAATAAACGTCGGCAACGGGCGGCAACATC
The DNA here is from genome assembly GCF_053919585.1 of Euprymna scolopes. Taxonomy (NCBI): domain Eukaryota; kingdom Metazoa; phylum Mollusca; class Cephalopoda; order Sepiida; family Sepiolidae; genus Euprymna; species Euprymna scolopes. Next base: position 41,102,377 of record NC_136486.1, on the reverse strand, counting down.
GATTAAAAATCTGAACTGGATGGTGCATGGATGAAACTTTCTCTTTATTCGAAAAATACCACTTAAAAATTTCCGTCAGACCTCTGTGTGTCAGACTTATGAGTATTCGATGAGATTGTTTCTATTTTTTTTTTTTTGCTATTTATTTTATCTTCCTTTCTTATGCTATTTATTTTATCTTCCTCGCTAATAATTTATAGTCTTTTGATTGCGTTTTAAACGATGTTGTCCTCCCTGTTGCCGATGTTTATTTTGCCCCACACCTTATTTACCCTTTTTGTCTAATTTATGTTTTTTAAACATTGAATTGAAGTTAAAGAATAAAATATTTTAGAAGTGAATTTTAGTTTCTGTTCGTTATCACACCTTTTTCTCTTTAATAATATATGTTGAAATTATAAAAATCTCAACAATTAATAATAAGGGCACTGTGCCAAGTATTATTCAAATGTTTAATAATAATAATAATGATAATATATATATATATATATATATATATATATATATCCTACTTGTAAGACATCATTCTGGGTTGTTAGTAGTTGGATGACAGTGTTGTGAAGAAGAAGAACTTCGCCCTGGTTTGCTTGACCTGTGTTATTCAATAATATCTCTTGTATGTGACATGATGATTCAGGTGGCAGGGTATTCGCCTCGCATGCAAATGATTCGGGTTTCGAATTCCGAGTTCGGATATGTTCTACTGATGAGCCAAAATGAGGGCGAAATTATAGTCTAGAAATTCTGATCAGCGGCTTTCAATACTTGTGTAAACTTCGTTGTTTCTTTGATCTTACACTTAATATATATATATATATATATATATATATATATATATATATTCCTTTTTTAGCGTAATCCTTGATTTGTCAAAAGTAAAGGGACATTAACTTAATGTTAAACCTGATGCATTTAAAGGAAGTCGTATATTTTATGTTAAATGAATACAATTAATATATATGCGAAAATACAATTAATTTTTCAATATTTTGCAATACATTTCCTGTACATATATTCATTTTGCAATACATTTCCTGTACATATATTCATTTTCATCCAAATTATTGTGCATTATGCTTTGTTTCAGCATTCTTTTAAATTCGGCAAGCAATGATTTAATCATTCATTTGTCAGAATCACTTCAATAAAATCAGTTCATTTTCATAATACTGGTTTTCAATGATTCTCTCTCGCAGATATTTAACAGAAGCCACAAGTAAAACTTTTCGCTACACAAAATGTTTTGAAATACCACAACCTATATTTGTAATTAACATTTCAGGTTACTTCCAGCTGCTATTATGACATTCGATATGATTTTATAGGTAATACAGTCGACTCTTTCTCACACTGAAATCAGGATATATAAACAAGCTTACTTTTGTAAGTCTGTGCACATATAGATGTGTATAAGTAATTTGACAAAGGTAAATAGCTCTACAGAAAAAAGAATATGTTTGTCTTTTAAATATCAACAGCTTTTAATAAATGAAAGGCATTGATTAGTCCAATACGATAAATATTTGTTTTACTTTAAATTGACTGTTTAAACGGGGGCGAAACATTATTCGTCTCAACAAAAATAAAGAATTAAAATTAATGCTATATCTAACTCAATACGTTTTTAATTCTTATATATGCAACATTAAAACAATAGAAAAGGGTCGCACTATAGAATTGTTCCGCAAAGAGAAAGTATGTTTTTCGAATCGATCTTAGTTAATCTACCTTAATTTTACGTATGATATGCTTTTAAAGGTTCACTTTTATCACATCGAAAACTAAACGGTACTTAATACTAATAGATTAGTACACACGTTTCCCTTGAATTGCTAACAACTCCGTATCATCCTCAAGTTAATGGTTAGTGTGAACGGTACAACTGAATTATCTGGAAACGCAACTCATTAGCCACCATAATGGAAACGATGCTGCCTTAAGTTCTATAAGGTCTCCTTTTTTATGCTACTAATAATGCAGCAAGTAAAAGACTCTTTTTTTCACTAGCACTTACCATTTACACTTACCATTCCTTACCTATTATTTTATATTCCTTACCTATTATATATATGACACATTTTTGTGTCTCCAAATTCGTATCAATAAGTATAAACCTTTGGTAAACAAAGTATAATTGTAGTAATATACTATGTAAGATTCGTCAGTGAACGTGAATCTACGGTATTTGTACGTGATTTAGAACCAGCAGAGAATTTATTGCAAAGCAAGAAAAAGAGTGGATGATAGAATAAGAAAATTGAAATGATTCTATACCCGTAAATGAAAGATGTGTGATTAAAAGCCACGAACCAGAAACTATAATATGTACAAAAATAATGCTTTTATTTTGTTGTTGCTTGCTTGGAAAAATGTTACTGAACAATTTGCGTAATTCACAGTGACTGTTAATGGTCATATTAAGTGCATCAGTTTTTCTATCAGAGTGATGTTTTCGTATATATACGTTGTTTTTTGTATATTTTTATGTGTTATTTTTATGGAAATCGCTTCAGGCAAAGCATAAGGCCACTTTATGCGAGGAATGAAAAAAAAATTCTTCAAAGTTCAGCATTAACCAACGATAATTGTTAGATGTTTTCTTCTTTTCTTTATCCTTTGTGAGAAACATCGCTTACAGACAAAATAAAGAAAGCGAAAGTTACGAGGATGTCGAAAATCAGCCTAAGGTATACTTTCTACTCTCTTTGAAGTTTTACTAATTTTGAACTGAGGTAGGGGGCGGGGATGAATCAACTGTTAGGAAAAATGGGAATACACTAAGAGTAATAAGGGAATAATTCAAGTAGATGTTCTTACATTTTAATGGTGATCTACTGATTAACCCTAACCCTAACTAACCGTGATCCTAACTTCAGGAACTCGGTAGGTTAGAGATCATTCGGTAGATCACATATTAGAAGAGAACCTACAAGTATTTTATGCAGCAAGGCCCCCCCTTTTTTTTAGAAAAAAGCAATTCTCATAAAAGTCATAGACGTTCCGTGTCAATTCTTATTAGATCCTGTGGCATGTTATAACGAGAAAATCGATTGATGTTCTTGAAAGAATAGATTTTCCAGGTTAAAGGTGAGGTTATAACGCTTGGAAATCTTTTGAATTTTTTCCAAGTTCTCTTAACGTTCTTATTTATCATTTCCAACTATGGAAATCTTGTCTACATAGGCGTACAAGCCATTTGAAATATTTTCCTTAATAATATTATCAATTATCTTTTGGAAACACGCAACCCTGTTAGTGACTCCCAAAAGGAATTCTACAAAATTGGCAGTTTATCATTAGCTTCAAATGTCGTATACAGTTATCTTTCTTTCTAATTTGGTATCTGATGGGAGACACCATTCAAATCCAACGAGGCATACATTTTATATTTTGCCATTTCATGAGCCGGACAACCATTATCTACAGAGAAGTATTAGAAGACTATCACAATGCAAAGAATAGAAGTGTTGGTGTTGAGAAGCAAGTCATTCTCTGTTATGAATATTTCATATAAGGATTGATTATTCTTATTATTTGGATTCTTCAGACTGCTGTACTCATCTTGAGAAGGACCGTAGCGTGGTGGATAAAGGTCTTGGTAAAATTCAGTTGTGACTTACACTCCTCTGGGGGTTAAAGATTCAATCCTCGGTGCGGGTAATATTCAAAAATACAACTGCGAATTACTTAGGACTTCCACCCATTCGTAGCTGACAGATCGAAGACATGCTAATCCTTGTTGATTAAATAAAGGGGTTCGTTGAAATTCCGTGCAGATTTTTTAGTTCGACAGAAAGACTCCTGAGTTCGACAAGATAAACCTGAAGAAGGTCGGAGATTATTTAGCATTAGTTATCCTACGGGATATCAGGCATTCATCTGCTATTTGAGAGATCTCTTAAAGATTTTGAACGGTTCTTTCTAACGTTCTAATTTTGGATCTCTCTTGCACTTGGTTTACACTATATATTCGCAATGTAGTTTTTGAAATTCTGTTTTTATGCCCGACAGCTCCTATTATTACTGGAATTCTAAATTTCTTGTCATGTTGGACATAAGACCTTAATACGAGGGTCGTTTCAAAAGTAAAGCTTCCTATTTTTAACGCAAAACGTTGAAGAGCTATGAAAACTAGATGGTACCGTTAAAACGAGTGGCTTTTATGCACAAGCATCAACAGCTCTAAACATTTTTGTTACATAATCTGGTACTTTATACTTTACTAGTCGGGAGACCTAATGTTGCCAGAGATTGAATAAGGATCAACGAATGTTTCAGACTCCCATATTTTTAATGGCAGCGAAACTGGTGAAATCGCCCTTTTTTCTTCAGTCAAATCGATTGATTGCCTGCTCTAGTTAGTGACCCATCGCAGTGCACCGGAAGGAAGCTTCGTATGCCTATCGCAGTGTCTTAGTCCACAATACATTCTAACTGTCATTACACTGTAGAGAACGTATTGTTGATTTTATAAAATTACTGTATATATATAATGGTTTGCATTAGATTTTAAAAAAAAATCAAGTATCATGCTTCAATTGTACTCTAAAAAACATTTTTTTCCGAATCCGCCCGTGTCATATCTAAGAGCGTACTATTGGTTTTATATACCTGGCCTTACTGCTTGTGCGGTGATAACGGCTTGAATCTAAGTTTGAATGAAAACGCCAAGTATCATGGTGCAATTGTACTCTAAACAGAAACATTAATTTAGAGTGCGCCCTTGTCATATCAAAGAACCTACTGTTGATTTTATAAGTCGGGCCTTTCGTCTTTTATTGTAATAAAACTTCTCAAATGCATTTTTGATGTTAGGCTGTGTAAAGTGTTGACGTTAGTTGCAATCACCTAATCCTTCTTTCATCGAAGTATTTCGATTATCAATTAGCGATACTTATCGAAGACATTCAAATACAAAACCTATCTAAGAACACTGCCAGGCACATAAAGTACTCTGAGAAATTTCACAAAACTCTGCCCAGCTGTTTTCGAGTCCATAAGATAAGACACGAACTCACACAGACAGAGACAACGTTCTTTTTTGTATAATCGTAATTTTGTGTGATTCATCAAATTATTACTTTGTTGATCATCTATTATCGACATCTTTACAGCAAATACCATTTCTTACACCCAGTTCTTTAGTTCGCGTTATAATCCACTTAACTACGTATTAATTATACTACAGTAATCACTTGCCAATCTATCACTTTGATTATGATTAGCGACTTGAATCTTTCAATGGCGTATACTTTCCTCAGTCCATATGAAACGCTTATTATCCCTTCCAAATATTTTAAATTTATTAGCAATGGCTTTAGAGTTTGTATCACTGTTTAACAATAAATAAGGCGTGCCAACTGAAGAATAAAATTCGGTACAGAATATAGGACGAAAAATCCTATGTAGAAACGATTTTTTTTCAAGCCAGACGAAATAGTGCATGTTATCACATAAACTCTTGCTTAGAATATCAGCGTAAAATAATGGGTACGACTTAACGTTTTAAACGATAATACTAATTGTGATTAAATGTCTTTGAAAATAGGTAAAAAATAAAACTCTGAATCTGTACAGCATGTAATGTCTGGCGACAGACAAAAAATAAAAAATAAAAACAATGTCGTCTGCTTCTAATTACATGCTAACGATCTCGTGAAGTAACGCGATTTCTCATCCTCTCCTATGCAAATGAGATGCTGCCGGTTTGAATAAAAAGTTTGTTTTTCTTAGAGCTAGTGAATTTTGACCAGTGCGTTTTTACAGCAATATGTTGAATTTAGAGCACGGGGTTTTGACAGGAGTTTGTCGAATTAGCCCGGAATATGTTATCCGTCTATCTAATTGGAAGTAAACAAGAGATGAGATGTGAAACTATGTTTTGATAAAAGTTGTCAAAACATGTTGAGGTGTAAACTGGACAAGTTGCACCAGAAGAGAGTTGACAGGCATCGGAAGTACGTGTCTGTTGTCACGTATTCTGGTTAGCTGAAAACATAGATAAGTTGGAAATAGATGATCAAACAGAGCCGACAGTTTAACAGGTCGTCCCCCTCACCAAGGAGGGACCTAACGTTTCTCAGAATGGAGTCTAGAATTAACCTTCCAAACAAAGATATTCACTTACTATTCTTCTGCGATCGACACCTGGGAATTAATTAAAAAAATATATAAAATCAACCATCGTCTTAGAGTTGAAATACATTCGACCACAGGTTCCAGCTTCCATCTAAGAACAGATGAAATTCCCAGGTGGACCAAAAGACGAACGACACAGTTGAAAAGTTTATGAGGTCTGTCGAAATACATGTATGTGTTTATATTATGTCTGACACACACGCACGCAAGACACTTAGACGATCACGGAGCGTAAATAGACTGTAAGAGTAACGAATGGTTCAGATACTGGAGAATCCCCCTATAGACATTTAGTAACACGACGCACAATAACACAACGTATAAATGGACCCCTCCATAATGTTACACCCATTACGCCATAAGGCGTAATAATGTTGTAAGCATTTATAAGATATGGCTTTTATAATTAAATTCACTAGAATATAAAGTGAATGAGTTACCTCCCTTAAATGAATAGCTGTGAGGTATTGGTAGAATTTGACGACGAGATATCCTGGTATTAAAGTACACATCGGCTTTTTCAGTGATTTATGAAATGTTTATACGGTAATAACAGAAATTTTGGCTTTTTAGCTTTTCAACATAATAAATGAGAAACAAGATCTTCCTTCCCTATTTTTCTATTCACTGTTATGATGAACGCATGCCCTATATGTGTAACGTTGTCCGGGAATCAACACGTTGTAGTTTCCGGTCGCAAAGGAGACCAAGAATAGAAAATAACTTCAACTGCCTTTGTTGTTGTTGTTGTTGTTGTTGTTGTTGTTGTTGTTGTTGTTGTTGTTGTGGTTGTTGTGGTTGTTGTGGTGGTTGTTGTTGTTGTTGTTGTTGTTGTTGTTGCTGCTGCTGCTGCTGCTGCTGTACAAGAACATTTATTTTCTCAATCTCTCGTTATCACTGTGGCATCTCTCGAATAATCGTCTTCTCAAGCGTCATCCGCGCCTCTCACAAGATTTCGAACGTTTATCCTGTGCTCCATGTCTGTCTATTGATCTTTCTCTTCGTAGTCTTTTGTTCTTTACCGGTGACGTCATCTCGCATGCATTTGCATATAGCCGTCTGCGCTATGTTACAAGTCTCTTAATTTCAAGTAAAATTTATAATTGACTTATACTGTAATAAGATTACTCCAGGGTGATCAGAAAATGCAATAGAATGAATAGGAATGGGCATTATTACGTAGATATTAACGTTTGGAATGTGACTGCGATTGTTTTGTTATTCGAAGTTCAAGATCGAAATGTGAATTGTAAACATTGGATTTGTTTTCATTTGTATGATGCACCAAGAACAATTTCAGGGTTACATTACCGATCAAGCAAAAGACTAAAATATAAAGTGTATACGTTGGACTTTTTTGTTGTTGTTATTTATAATGACTATGAAATTATCAAAATAATTGCTAAGTTATGTCACCGATCGAAAGAGGATCTAAAAGATAAACAAACAGGAAAGATAAGATTTGGCGATCAAAGTGAGTAGATGTTCCGCGTTTTGCTCCCGCAGATTAGGGTTGGCGAGGATATTGTAAACACAAGCGGAGTATGTTAAAAGAAATGCTGAATACTGCAGGCAACACACACACACACACAGACACTCACACACACACACACACACTCACACACACACACACACACACACACATATATATATATATATATATATATATATATATATATATATATATATATATATATATATATATATATATATATATATCGCTAAATAAACTTATTTGCTTACATAATTTATTTGCATAAATACCACGGTTTTGGATCGGGATATCAGTTTCAACCTTTATCTGGTCGGCCCATATCTTTGATAGTCGTCTACTTAATCTTTCTGGGATTAAATGTTGATATCTTATTGCTATGATTTTTTAATAGCGAGAGTCTAGTAGCCGAAAAACATGTCAAAATCAGGTTAATCACTTTCTTTCATAATAAAATTGTTGTTTTTGTTGTTGTTGGATGTGTTAATATTAAATCTCTTTCTGATAACTGCATTTCTTACCACGTCTCGCAAAATAACTCAAGAATAATTATTAAACATTTTATTTCAAAACATTGAACTTCATCTCATGCTCTGCAATTTTAGTCCATGTTTACTTGCATATACAACAATATAAACGATAAATGCATTGTAAAAATCTTAATTCCAAATAGGTTTACATATCTTCCCTATCCCAATAGGTTATAACTAGTGGACTATGACAACAGGATATTCTTTTCATTGTTTTGACTCTCGAGTATATATCCGACACAGTTAGACACAATTAATCAACCGAGATCCACATCACTCTACATAAAAACATATAAGACATCAATGGATATAGACCTGAGAATCAAAACAATGAAAATATGATGTTGTCATAGCCTTACTTATAACTTGGACGTTCAAATATATATATATATATATATATATATATATATATATATATATATATATATATATATATATATATATATATAAGTGCTATTCCTATTCTTTATCTAATGTCAAATTGAGATCATGGAACTACTAAGCTAAGAAATGCAAAATATTTTCAACGGTCTTGTCTATTTAAATATTATTTTTGGAAGAGAAAAATATTTATTTTTATATTTGCCTGGGTTAAATTTCATTCTACATTTATCACGAGAGGCTTCAAGCTGAGCAGTAGAGAGCTTCAATTTATCGAAGGCAGCGGCAACGAGCATTGGTTCCTCGGTATAACGAAGATTAGTAAAAAACTCCTCACTAAGCATCAGTGTCAATTACACACTTTCTAATTCTCTCATCACAAAACGTTGAAGAAGTTAAGAGATGCGAAATAACCCTTCTCTATCCTTATAGTTACTTCAGCGTAAGCGTGTTCATTGGATTTGTCGGATATGAAAAACGGACGCAGTTTCTTCAAAGTTAAAGAAAAGTTTGAGAAAGCGTTTGAATAATTAACTAACCACCCAAAACGGACAAAGGAATGAATAAGTAATAATCGGGTTCCGCTTTTAGAATACCAAACGTGTTTTGTTTTGGCAAGCTCATAATTAGATAAAACTATTTGTAGACTTGAAAGTAATTCCGTTTCTTACGTCTTTATTAACTCCATCAACAATGACGAAGTAAATAATAAAAACGATAAGGACTCGTATAAATGACACCTTAAGATTATTTCACCCTATGATTATTTCACCCTATGATTATTTCCCATGACACGCTATTGTTATTTCCTATGACACCTTATAATTATTTTCTATAACACCTTATGATTATTTCCCTTCAATCTTATCTGGCGTATGTTTCTGAAATTTTTAGATGAGGATAATTTTTACTATTGGAATTATACTCATCTTAGTCGTTATTCCTACAATACTTTAGACCATGCAACCTTCAGACTCTCCTTAGGTGTATCTTCTCGAACTCGGGTATCTTTCTGTCGGACTTGGGAATCTATACTGAATCTCGAACGAAACCCTTTATATAATCCAACGAGGTAAAAATTCCGTAAAGATTTCCGAGTTCAGAAGAAGGTCGCAGGTTACATCGACCGAAACGTTATTATAATAACACGCAAGATTAGAACAGTAGTCTTAATAATCTAAATAATACTCATTTGTTTGGTCTGTCCTGTTTTTCATCGTCAACTTATTGATATATGTATCCCTACTCGAGATGTTGCTATAGTTTATGGAAGAAAGATTTGTAAGGATGCTATTGTGTGTTGAAAAAAGGAAAAATGCAAGTTCTGTGTGCTTCCATGTAGGTGTATATATATATATATATATATATATATATATATATATATATATATATATAAATATATATATATACATATGTAAAATGTTTTTGATAGGGGTATAAGACGAATGGATTCGCCAATCATTCTTATAACCAACGGCTGTGCTAAACAAAACGTGGCAAAATTATTATAAAAATCGTCGAATTTTGGATTCAATCAGTTCGCCATTTGCTACGTCACGAACCGCATTTAATTTTTCGCCGCCATCTTGGTTAATGATCTGAACTACGCCGCCATGTTTGTTCAACATAATATCTCAGAACTTAAGAGGTTAACTACGCGACGGACCGCATTTGATTCTTGGTCGCCATCTTGGTTACTGATCTGAACACAATGTCTCAAAACTTTTTATATATATATATATATATATATATATATATATATATATATATATATATATATATATCCAGCAAAACATAGTGAAGTCTTAGTTTAAAATTTTATTTTCCATATTTCATGCTGATTTGACCTAGGCCTCCCTATTTCCTAATACTTTTTCTGCCTCAGAACAATCACGAGGATGACTCAGTTATCAATTGTTAAAAAGTTATTTTCTCTTAATATTTTGAAGAAAGGTAACGGTGTTAACTGATAACCTGCTTGTATAAAATCCAAACCCAGTTCGTTTCTAAAAAACAATTTGACTTAGGATGTTGGCAACCTTCACGTGGTCCATCCCATAAATATCTGATGTTTTTCTTAAAATAATTTTAACTAGAGGATATCGGCAAAACGAATGCCACAACATTCATAAGAAAATAGAATTTTTTTTTTAATTTTACGAACAACATAATTGAAGGGTAACGTAAAAATAAAACAAAATATATAAGATAAATAACCAAGGTTAGATATTATTAAAAATATATATAAATAATAATCAGTACCATAATCCTATATTACTAAGTTATTCATCTGAAGCAAATAAATTAACTACTAATTTCTGTGGAATTTGCTCAGCTTGTTAAAGACCCATTAGGCACGTTTAGAAATCGAGGGTTAGCGTGCTCTTGTCCCGTCGGCCATACTATAATTTTCCGCAAGGACCCATGGTGCAGTGGTTAGAGTACTTGGAAAAATCAGTTGTAAAAGTAATATTCCCCTGAAGGTTAAAGGTTCAATCCTAAGTGTGAGCGACCGAAAAATACAAATTCGAATTACTTAGGACTTCTATCCAGTCATGGCTGACGGAACAAGAGCATACTACACCCGTAAAGTAAATAAAGGGTTCCTCTCCAAATTCCATCCAGATTCCCGAGTTCGACAGAAACATTACCGAGTTCGACAAGATACACCCTAAGAAGGTTACATTGACCGAAACGTTGTGAAAATCACACTCAAGATGAGAACAGTAGTCTGATGAATCCAAATAACACGAGAAAACAATATATCAGTTCCTTCAAAAAATGTGTACAGAAAAGAGCCTAGTAGTGTTATTGACATTTCTAAATTCTAGTTACTTGTTAAATATTTGTTCGCGAAATAACACAAACATCATACACATTCATACTGTGTCGTATTGAAATCAAAGCAATCGGTTAATTAAAAAAAAATTAATAAAGTATAAATAACATATTTTTGGCAAAGCAATACGAAAATTAGTTAACTTTACTGCCGAGATCATATATTTATAAGCAGTATGATTGTTGAGCTGGATTAAATCCGACGATATGAAATAAAATGGAGGTGGAAGGACCTGAATACTCAACGTTTCGCCCGATTTATGCGGGCTTCTTTAAGAGGGATGGTCATTGACGAGAGAGTCGGAGGATTGGGGCTATATATAATGATGGGGGAGAGCAACGTGTTTTCCTTATGTAAATTAGATGTCATATATACATATATATACATTTTATGAGAGAAAATAAATTAGAGTAAACTAGTGTGGTGGATTACGTCTAAAAGTTAAAATATCGTAGAGATTTAAAAAATTGCGTCTGGAAATATAGCGGTGATAGATTAAGTAAATAAAATGACACGAGATTACGAAGGAAAAAAAAATTCGTAATTTCACTTAATTTTATTATTTTCATTTTACTTATTTACTGTATTTTATTTTATCATTATCTATTTTTAGAACTCCATTTTATCACCTCCTATTCTTATTTTTAGGCGCCATCTTTTAAGTTACTACGCTATTTTATCCCAATTCAGTCATCTCTAATTTAAAAAAAAAAACTTCCTTCGTAATCTCGTGTCATTTTATTTACTTAATCTATCACCGCTATATTTCCAGACGCAAAACGCATCTGACAAAATGAAAGTATTTGCCAATAACTTTGCAGTAAATTCTACCCTTTGCGATCAAGGTCGTCTTCCCTCGTATTTTTCCTCTGACTGACAACACACTATGTGACATACACATATCTGTACGTGATGTTGCCAAGTTTATCAAAAATCTTGATTCCACTAAAGCAACAGGCCCCGATAGCATTTCAGTCATAGCACTAAAAAGGTTTCAACTGGAACTAGCTCGCATACTTAGAAAACAGTTTAAAGTTGCCTTAAGGGGGAATGCTGCCAAAAACTGGGAAACTTCATCAGTCTGACCCGTATTTAAAGAAATCCGGAGATCAGTTCCCTCCCTCTCAGTAAAAACCAATCAGTCTCCTGCGCATCATGAGTAAGTTTCTGGAATCTGTGATAAACAGAGGTCAGCCACTTCAGCAAAAATAACATGCAATATGGTTTCCACTCTGCGAGATCTACTTCTGATGTACTAATATCACATCGGATTAGTAAATCTCGACAGGAGCTTCGTTTCTAGAGCAATTGCTTTGACATATCAAAGGCCATTGATAAATTATGAGATAAAGGTCTACTTCGCAAGACCGTCAGCTATGGAGTAGTTGGAAATGTCCTCTAAATTATTAAATCCTTTCTCTCTGATAGGCTTGGGAGAGTAGTCGTTGATCAGCAAAAAATCAGAAACCCATAGTATTAACGCTGGCAACCCTCAATTTCATCAATGGCCTCTCAAATCACATTCTAAGATCATTCGTAGACATTTATACTGACGACACCGCAATCTAGGCAACACTTCAAAGGTTAGCAATGACCAAGATATTTCTGATACTCTCTCTTGAGAACGTGGTGCAAGGGGGCAAAAGGTGGCTAGTTAATTTTAATGCATCGAAAACCAAGCTTCACTCCTTTCATCATAATCACTCTTGCCTCCACCAAACCCCAACTGAAATGAATGGCTCTCGTCTTGAGGAAGTTACATGACAAGCTTCTGGGTCTGATCTTCACTCCTGATCTGAAATGGAATACATACATCAAATCTGTTTCCAAGATCGCTAGAAAAATGATTGGATCACTCACTCTCAAGTAGGTATCTCGCTGCCGATGCGATTCTCTATAAGAGCCAGGTACGCACCCAAATGGATTACTGTTGTAACATCCGCGCAGGAGCTGCTCAGCGCACTCTATCTTGCACTGATAGTTCAAAACCAGCTTCGAAACCGAGTAGGTGATACCCTTTTCTCTGACCTCGAACCTCTTTCCCACAGAAGAGACATTGTGAAGCTGTCTCTGCTCTATCGTTATTTTGATGTCAAGAGCTCGACTGAACTCCAATCTATCGTTTCCCCTTGCCAAAGTTTCACAAAATAAACTCGACTAATTGCAACCACAATAAATGATTTCCCTCACTCTCTATCTGTGCTTAAATCTAAACGTAGAATCCATGAACAAAGCTTCTTTCCAATAACTGCCGGCCTGTGGAACACTGTTTTGCTGTTTTGCTGTTTTGCTTGTGGGTTAAATACAACATGGTAGCCTTCAAATCAGATGTAAACAAGTTCTTGTTAAACCGGCCTTGCAAATAATAAAATTCTATTCAATTTACACTAATTACAATTAATACACCACTAACTTTCATTAATTAACTCTTATCTTTGACTGGCTCGTAGGTCTTGATAAGTTATAATTCCCCCCACCCAAAATTATATTCCTATATTATGTGTGTATATTTACATAATAATTATTAAATACTCACATATATTCATATGTATATGTATGTTTATTTATCGATACAGAAAAGAGACAGATGTATTAATTTTCATATATATATATATATATATATATATATATATATATATATATATATATATATATATAGGTCTGCGTTTTCTCTGTGTCAATCGGTATATATGATTTTATAACAATTTTTATATCCAAATCCAGAAATGTAGCCTGTTGTGCTCTATGTTCCCGATTCAATTCTAACTCCTTTTGATCTATAAAAGATGTTTATTTTTTTTCGAATTCATCGCTATCGTTTACACATATAAGGTCATCTATAAATCTCCTACACCCATGAAAATTATATGTTTTAGATATATCATTTTTATTTGTGATAGCATATTTAAATACTCGAGTCTGTGTAAATACAGATTTGCCCAAAATGGTACAGAATCCAATCCCATTGGGATACCTATCGTTTGGAGTAATATTTTATTTCCTATTTGAAAATAACATTCTTTAATAAGATGACTTATAAGTATTTTTAATATACCTTTAGAAACACTAGTTTTGCTATTTTTATTTTTACACCAGAAAGCTTTAGAGTTTGAAAAGTCTATATATTTACCTTTGCCTCGTTCAAAAGCTAAATAATATATATATATATATATATATATATATATATATATATATGTGTGTGTGTGTGTGTGTGTGTGTGTGTGTGTTTAATAATCGATAAAGAGAAGAGAGAGAGGTATAAATATGCATATATATATATATATATATAGAGAGAGAGAGAGAGAGATAGATAGATAGATATACGTCTATTTTTTCTTCTCTGTGTCGATAGTAATTAATATTATATATATATATATATATATATATATATATATATATATATAAAGAGAGAGAGAGAGAGAGAGAGAAATAAAGGAACATACACGCACACACACATATATATATATATATATATATATATATATATATATATATATATATATATATATGTGTGTGTGTGTGTGTGGATGGGTGTGTGAATGTAGGTGTGTGGATGTATGTATATCTTTTTTTTCTGTACAGGTATAGGTTGTGGGTGTGAGTTCAGTTGTGCTTGCCTGTCGCAACTGTAAATTCTAACTAAAAAAAAAAGAAAAGAAAAAAACGTTGCCTCCTGAAAGAAGCGAGAAGAAAAATACATTGAGAAAGGCAAACAAAAGGAAGTAGGTTCTCAGCACAGAAATCGCTCTCCGCTGCAGGAGATACCTTATTGATTTAAACGGAGAGAAGAACTTCCGGCAGTTTCTATTTCGACGTGTTGAGATCTGCAAGTCGGGGTCACATCTGAAGTGACACAGACTGGGATCAGAAATAGCACCAGCAGACGGCAAATACGAAACACACAGTCTTGTGAAGATTAGTCGGTTAACGTGTGCTACCAGATTCTTCTGCAATCTTAAAACTGAGAAGACACAGTCAACAAGAAAAAAAAAAAACGACTAAAAGAATTGGAGATGGTATTGATCTTAAGGAATTACATTAATCCCAAGTCACCCTTTATCTGCCGTTTCGTCGAATTTTATCTACCTCGATTGGTAGAGGTAAGGTTGTAGGTAGGTAGGTAGGTAGGTAGGTAGGTAGGTAGGTTGTTTCGCAAATGATAACTCAGTTTTATAAAGTGTATTTTAGTCATTCATTACGTACCGTTAGTTAAATAAATGAAACCATTCATTATTGTTAGAGTTAGTATAATATATATATATATATATATATATATATATATATATATATATATATATATATATATATTGGGTAGAGCACTGTCGTAAATAATCTCACCCGCTACTTAATTGGCTGAAAATGCGAAACTAGTTGTTTGTTTGTTTACGAACAGGCGATTTCAGCACTATAAAACTGGTGGCGGGTGTCTATTTAAATAGACATTCCGACGAGTTATTTACGGGCGCCGATTTCACGGTCGAGTGGGAGAACTGCCGACTATCAACACGACGGTCCTAGGTTCAATCCTTGGCTTGGGAGAGATGCTAGTCTAGCGGCATTGATGAGTTGTGATACAACAAAACAGCAGTATATGTCGATGACTACATATATATATATATATGTGTGTGTGTGCGTGTGTGTACGTACAAGTTATTTATTTAAAAACTATATGTAACATATTTAAAAGACGTCCAATGGTTTCATTTAAATAGATTGACTTTTACTGTTTAGAAGGCCGTTAGAATGATGCAAATAAACCAAAGAATGGATTTCAACTCCATTCTACGATTTATTTTTGTTTTTGAGTTGCTGATGATTGAGATGGATTCTAGCGGCTTTCTAAAACGGCCAACGATGAATCTATGTCAATGAAACAATGGTGCGTCTCTGAAGCATGTAACATAGTTTTCAAATAAATAAATAATCTGAATTTTAGCTCTCACATTTGAACGCCCACGTACTTTAGTGATTTCTTCTCAAAATATCCGGACAATCTCTCTCCACACACACGCATACACACACACACAAACATACCATACACACAAACGCACACACTTGCACATAGCATTTCGACACGCTATCAACCCCTAATGCTTGACCGTTTGTTGCTTTATGTCTCAATTAAAACAAATAGGATTTACTGCGTTACAAAATAACTGTATTTATCTACTGATACGGAGACATCACACACACACACACACACACACACACACACACACACATATATATATATATATATATATACGTATATATGTATGTGTGTGTAGATAGATAGATAGATAGATAGATAGATAGATAGATAGATAACTGTATTTATCTACTGATACGGAGACATGACATATATATATATATATATATATATATATATATATATATATATATATATATATATACTCAGGTTTTTTTATATTCAAAAGTAATGGACTAATGAATTCAACGAGGTTGTTAAATAGTGCTCAATAAAAAGAGCTGATAATACTTGTTTATTGTTATATAAACATGCTCACATCCCGCTGCTACAAATAGCCACTTGTTTCAATCAAACAACAGATATCATCAGGCAGCGACTTGACTATTCAAAAGTTCAATGAATAATGGATTTTTATTTTAGGTAGGAACTCTTTAGAAGTTGGAGTTAAAAAACTTAAAACACAGGACTTTAATTAAATAAAAAAAGTAAAAAGGGAGAGGCAATTTAAATAAAGTTAAAAGATTACAATGGGGGGAGAGTGATTGAGAAGAGAAAAAAAAGGAATAGAGACAGAAATAGAGAAAGAAAATAGAGAGAAAACAAAATAGAGAGAAAAAGAAGAGAGAATATATATATATATATATATATATATATATATATATATATATATATATATATATATATATATATATGATATGGAGAAGAAAAGAAAAAAGATATAAATGGTTATAATAAAGAGAATAAGAACTAGAAGGAAAAGGAAAGAATAATGAGATCTAGTTAAATAGAGAAAGAGAGAAAGTAAGAATTTGACAGTATATAGAAAAAGAAAAAGAAAAAGAAAAAGATCTGCGTGTCAACCAATTTATGAACAATTATACAATTCAGTAATGAAACATATTATTACAAATACAAACAGAAGATACAATCCAAGCGTCAGAAATGAACGTGTCAAAAAAGGCAGTGAATGTATTCAGCTAGCATATTTATCATCTTACATACGTCCACGAGTAAAATCAACGCAATTCAAACATACGTCTACCATTAATTAGGCCCTTTATGCTAAATGATATAAGTTTAAAGTTTTCGCGTTTTTATTAGATAAACATATGAATAAAAGAAGAAAATAATGATAAAACAATATTAAAATTATTATTAATAACAATAAACATAATAGTAATGATAATAATAATAATAATAATAATAATAATAATAATAATAATAATAATAATAATAATAAAAACAGAATAAAATTAATATTTATTATCTTTTTAATATTTAGCCATAAGAGGGGATTAAATAAATTAAATAGGTCCAATAATTATAAATAAAAAACTACTAATATTTATGTATATAAAAAAATACAATACAAATATATATATATATACACACACACACATATATATATCCAAATATACACACACATACACACACATATACATATACATATATATACATATATATATACATATACATGCACATAAGTAAAGGTGTAACTATACTATTAAGTTGGAAGTTTAAGCTATTTAAGTATAGATATAAAGTAATATTAAATCAAAAAATAATACATTCAAGACCAGATTACTAATAACACAGATACAAGTACACTTACCTATAAATATATAAATATATTCAGGCAAAAGAAGTAATTAAATCAACGAAATACTCAAAAATAGCGACGCACAGGTAGATAGTACCCAAATTAAAAATAATAAGATACATATGTATATACTCACAGAGAACCAACCGACATACAAATAAGCATATATATATATATATATATATATATATATAATCTTATGTATACACGTACATACAAAAAAAAACAACAACGCACACACACATATATATACTCACACATAAATATGTATAATTTACATAAATTATATATATAGAAATACATAAGAATACAAATAATTTGGCAAGACTACAGATAGATGCATACACACATAGAAACATACAAATGGATTGAATAAACATGGGAGGGTATACCAAATAATATAGAAATATATAGATCTAAGTACACACGGTCATAAAATAAATACATAGACACATACATATACACATAGACACACAGGTATATAAGATAGGAGAAGTAAAGAATGAAATCAGGAGAGGAGAAAGTATATTAATAGTATTTTAATAAATTATAGAAATCAGTGACAATTTTTAATTTATTTAAATTTTATATCTAAACTAAATTACTTAAAAGATGGGTTTTATAATGTTTGCAATTAATTAAATTTTCGTGCTTCTTATTTAATAATTTATCTCTTTCTCTAAAAGTAAGTATAAATAATTTCTCATAAAGACATAGGTAGCAAGGCGAGTTTAAAGATGAACATGTTTTCGCTTTCTTTAAAATTTTCCAATTTACTATTGGAGAGTAACCTTGCTCTACTAGTTCATTGTAATATTTAGACAAGGAAGTTCTATTTTTGTACTCATTATTTTCAAAAGAGCACTTATGACCGGTAAATCTTTCTTTAAAATTGTTATTTGTCATTCCTATGTAATATTTTTTTTCATTCGGATTTTCCTTAGTAGAAATAGTTGCTTGGTACACTACAGAAGTAATTTGACAATTTCCTTTAAGAGGGCATTTTGATTTAATTCTACAGTTACAACTTTCGGTAGCAATGGGTGTGCTATTTTTGTTTAATATTTTGTTATTATGTTTTTTAATTATTTTTTCAAGGTTTTCATTACAGCTATAACTAAGTTTTATTGTATTTTTATTGAAAATTTTATGTAGTATGTTATTAATAGGGAAGTGCTTTTTAATTAAGTTTAAGAATTTCATTCCTAGATTTGTTTTAAGTTTCAGATTAAAAGGGGGATTGTACCACAGGATTTTTCTCTTACGGTTTCTATTTGTATTTGTGTTTGGGTGTGTTGGTTCTATGAACTCAATTTGGGTGTTTTTGTATCCACTATCCTTAAGGGCCCTGTTATAGAAATATTTATGTTTATTAAATGCTTCAAGATTGGAAGAATTGTCACTGATTCTTTTACTAATGGATTTGGGGATATGCCTAATGATAGATTTTGGGTGATTTGATAGGGGGTGTACCTAAATTGGGTTTGAGTTTTCCTTCCTATATTGTTGGTAGATGCCTTTCCTTAAATATTATTTGGTATACCCTCCCATGTTTATTCAATCCATTTGTATGTTTCTATGTGTGTATGCATCTATCTGTAGTCTTGCCAAATTATTTGTATTCTTATGTATTTCTATATATATAATTTATGTAAATTATACATATTTATGTGTGAGTATATATATGTGTGTGTCCGTTGTTGGTTTTTTTGTATGTATGTGTATACATAAGATTATATATATATATATATATATATATATATATATATATATATATATATATATGCTTATTTGTATGTCGGTTGGTTCTCTGTGAGTATATACATATGTATCTTATTATTTTTAATTTGGGTACTATCTACCTGTGCGTCGCTATTTTTGAGTATTTCGTTGATTTAATTACTTCTTTTGCCTGAATATATTTATATATTTATAGGTAAGTGTACTTGTATCTGTGTTATTAGTAATCTGGTCTTGAATGTATTATTTTGTGATTTAATATGACTTTATATCTATACTTAAATAGCTTAAACTTCCAACTTAATAGTATAGTTACACCTTTACTTATGTGCATGTATATGCATATATATATATATATGTATATATATGTATATATATATGTGTGTGTATGTGTGTGTATATTTGGATATATATATGTGTGTGTGTATATATATATATATTTGTATTGTATTCTTTTTATATACATAAATATTAGTAGTTTTTTATTTATAATTATTGGACCTATTTAATTTATTTAATCCCCTCTTATGGCTAAATATGTTATATTAAAAAGATAATAAATATTAATTTTATTCTGTTTTTATTATTATTATTATTATTATTATTATTATTATTATTATTATTATTATTATTATTATTATTATTATTATCATTACTATTATGTTTATTGTTATTAATAATAATTTTAATATTGTTTTATCATTATTTTCTTCTTTTATTCATATGTTTATCTAATAAAAACGCGAAAACTTTAAACTTATATCATTTAGCATAAAGGGCCTAATTAATGGTAGACGTATGTTTGAATTGCGTTGATTTTACTCGTGGACGTATGTAAGATGATAAATATGCTAGCTGAATACATTCACTGCCTTTTTTGACACGTTCATTTCTGACGCTTGGATTGTATCTTCTGTTTGTATTTGTAATAATATGTTTCATTACTGAATTGTATAATTGTTCATAAATTGGTTGACACGCAGATCTTTTTCTTTTTCTTTTTCTTTTTCTATATACTGTCAAATTCTTACTTTCTCTCTTTCTCTATTTAACTAGATCTCATTATTCTTTCCTTTTCCTTCTAGTTCTTATTCTCTTTATTATAACCATTTATATCTTTTTTCTTTTCTTCTCCATATCATATATATATATATATATTCTCTCTTCTTTTTCTCTTTATTTTGTTTTCTCTCTATTTTCTTTCTCTATTTCTGTCTCTATTCCTTTTTTTTTCTCTTCTCAATCACTCTCCCCCCATTGTAATCTTTTAACTTTATTTAAATTGCCTCTCCCTTTTTACTTTTTTATTTAATTAAAGTCCTGTGTTTTAAGTTTTTTAACTCCAACTTCTAAAGAGTTCCTACCTAAAATAAAAATCCATTATTCATTGAACTTTTGAATAGTCAAGTCGCTGCCTGATGATATCTGTTGTTTGATTGAAACAAGTGGCTATTTGTAGCAGCGGGATGTGAGCATGTTTATATAACAATAAACAAGTATATATATATATGTGTGTGTGCGTGTGTGTCTGTGTGTGTGTGTGTAGATAGATAGATAGATAGATAGATAGATAGATAGATAGATAGACTATTTGTATGTATCCGACGTTGCCAGGTTGAACTATATTGCCGGGTGGAGGGTTTAGTCAAATACTGCTTACGGTTCACCTAATATCCCAACCTCTTACGATTTTCGTGAAAGCGAAGTGCATGTTGGATTCATGGATGCATAAAACATTTACATCTATAAGAATTAAACGGAAAATAATTCTAATAGCTTAAAGGAAAAACTATTCTCGCTGCTTAAATAAATTATTTTACCTTCGTTTTTAAAAGAAACTGGTGTCAGTTAATCATAATTAAAATAAGTTAAATATAAATTAAATTGAAAATAAATTAAATAAATGAGAGTTAAATAATATTTATAAATAGAACAATTATAACATTTCTATTACAAAAAAACAATTAATAACATGGAAGTATTTTTTCAAATATGTTAACGTAATATGTAAATGAGTTTTCTTCTTCAATGCAGATTTACCTTTGTATAAATATTATGTACAGAAATCATTTTGGATGAAAGTGTTTAAACGTTCGTTTTCAATATGAAAATACATGTGCGAAACATTTTGCGCATGTTAATCAAACTGTAAACAAACAAATAAACATGAATCCAACTTTATCATATACTAGACTACCCGTGACCCGTTGGGTCGGTATGGTATATTAGCTATGGAACTCATGTATTAGATTGAAACTTGTGATGTAAAGAAAATAGTTTTTTTGTGACACAGCAGAAACATTTCTAGAAAGTATATTAAAATAAAAAATATATAGATAGATAGATTTCTAGGAGTCGTTGCGTTTATCATTGTTTATCTTTGAAAAAACTTACAGCTATTGAATTATAAGTGGTTTGCCATAATTATAGGTAAATGTGCATTGAACAGATACCATAATACTTAAAGTTAAATTCAAATTTTGACATATCTTTTAATTTCAACGCGAAAAAAACAAACAATTGGGACGCTGAAAACGTACACAGTATAACAATACGTTTTATTGTCGCGTTGATTATTTATTTGTAACGCAAATTAAAAAGAACATATTTTCGGGTTATTTATTTATTTTGGTAGTGTAGAAGAAAATGTATGAATGTTTTTTAAGAAAGGTGTATTAAAAAATGGAGAATGAATTTTAAAAAATGAAGGCGGTGGGTAAATCGCCGATGTAAAATACTCTTTTGGTTTTCAACGGGTTAAAGTAGATTTATTTGTAAGAAAATTGCGTTAAGATAACTTTTTATTATGTAATAGTTTGTAATACGGAAATGAATGATGTAAAAATAATGCAGAAAGTATTGACAATTGTGTATTTGGATAATTTAAACGCGTGAATTGAGGAAAATAAATTACGCTATCAAACGAAACTCGTATTAGATGCGAAAGTTAGACATCTGCCTAAATTAAAAAGAAATAATAGAAACAAAATTCATGAGTACAAATTGATTCTATCTTTTTTAGATTTGAGAGGAGACATAGAGGTATATATATATATATATATATATATATATATATATATATACATGTATGTATATATATATGTATAAACCTGTGTATGTACATATATATATATGCTTGTGTATATATACATGTGTACGTAAATATATATATGTATGTATATATGTGTACGCACCAACCTAATATATATATATATATATATATATATATATATATATATATATATATATATTAGGTGCGTGCAAAAGTAACGTCGTTTTTTACGTATAACGTCCAAAAGATCATAAACTCCTTTCGCAATAAACTTTATTAATCGAAATAAAAATCATTAGAATCAACACGTTGTTGCCAACAAGAAACAAGTGTATTTATCCCACCAGCACAGAAATCCGTCGGGTTCTCGAATCGATTCGGCATCATCTCGGCTTTTGAAGCATTTTTCGCGCAGGAAATCGTCGAGATGCTAAAAGAAGTGATAATATGTGAGTGACAGATACGGTGAATATGGCGGATGGGCAGACCCTCGTATCTCAATTCATTCAGCTTCTGCTGGGTCAGTGGAGCAACTTGCGAGCGAGGTTGTCATGGAGGAGAATCGGTCCCTCCATATTGACAAATCACGGGCACATACTTTGGTAAATTTCGTTAATTTGTCGGCAGTACTTCTCCGCCGTAATCGTTTCGCCCGGATTCAAGAAGCTGTGATGGATGAGAATATCAGCAGACCACCAAACAGTCATTATAACCTGTTTGTGTGTGCAATTTTGGCTTCAGGAAGTGTTGTGGATGTTTTCCGGTATCCCACCACTCTACCGAATGTCGTTGTTGTCGTAGATAATCCACTTCTCATCTCACGTCAAAATATGCTTGAGAAATGGATCGTTTTTGTTGCACAGAAGGAGCGTAGAAGACACCTAAAAACGACGATTTCAATTCATGCAGCAGCCATTATTCTAATTTTTGTGACTTCCCTATTGCTTTAAATGGCGAACGGCTGTTGAGTGGTCGACCTCGAGTTCAACAACAACTCCTCGTCTGGTTTTGCGAGGATCGGTTTCAATTAAGGCTTTTAAATATTCGTTATCAACCGCAGCCGTCACGATTGCGAAATTTCTTGAATCACCGTTGTGCAACACGTTCGTTAGTGATTCCTGGGCTAAACATATTATGGATATCAGGAGTTGTCTCGGCAGCTTTTCAGCCTAGTTTGCACTGGAACAAGAAAATCGTGTGAATTTGAATTTTGTCCATTCTCTCAAAAAGCCTGCGAAAAATGAATGCAGAGATTGAGAATGGTAACGAATAAGACGAATCGATAGATCGAAAAACGCGCTTTAAAAATGATGTATAACATGTCTATATATATCAATAAATTAATTTAGGAATCATATATAAAATTAACATATGTGAGAAAACGATATTGTTTTTGAACCAACCTACTATATGTATTCAATGTCAAGG
>NC_136486.1:41047986-41075486 GCF_053919585.1 Euprymna scolopes | reverse complement strand
AAAGAAAAAGTCACCTATGAAAATGAACCTCCCAAATTTAAACCATGAATTATTATCTAAACTCAAATGTAAATTACTATTAAGCCGGCTTCACAAATTGATAAAAGTTCATTATTGGATTTTAATTATGAGGTGAAGCTCGAATGATTTAAACTCGAGATAGATAACGCCAAAACATCCACCCATTAATATGGGAGGGGGGATTATCATCAAAAGTGTCTTGAATTGATAATTTAGCACTGGACTTTACTAAGTAGATATTAATAAGTCCCTTGTACCCATTCCCCTCCTCCCCGTTTTTTTAATGGAGAGTATATAATACAGTGGATGTGTTATCGGCAGCTCCAGTAACTCTCGCTTCTCCTTTTTTGTCCCTCAGTCCTCATTCAAATGAGTGATTTTTCTGACAAAGGGCGAAGAAAAAGCTGCTTTAAAGGTCGGTAATACTTGGCGAACAGTAGTCTGAGATGTCGGAAAAGTTTCTGTCTCTATGTCTATCCCTGAGGCCATGTCACTAATAAGGGTGCTGGAGGTAAACGTTTTGTCTGGGCTGACGTTATCCGCCTGATAGTCAGGGACCCGAACCTTGGATTAAGCACTAAGGAGGCTGTCCTATCAACAGGCGCAAAGTACTGGTACTGCTGTATTGCCATTTGGTTAATGGATTTTGGACCATGCAGTAGTCTCTGGTCGGGCCTCTCGATGCCATACAAGTGGGTAATTGTTACGGCTTTACCTTTTCATGTGCTACAAAAAATCCTGTCTTTTTCTCTCTTATTTCCCTCTCTATCCTGCTCTAACCAAGTATGCCGACCTGTTCCACAAATCCCAAAACCTCAACATGAAATATCTCCAGAAAAAAAATCGAATAAACCTAGAACCCCATCTTCCAACGTAGATCCCTACTACCAGGTTTCCTTCTCCAACATCAGGGGTCTACGTTCCGACCTTCCAGAGGTTGAAACACAATTACAGGAGACGAAACCGGACATATTCTTTCTAAGCGAAACTAGTGTAGGGCCGACCACTTCCCTAGATGAGTTCATAATTAACAGATACTCTAACTTAACAGCTAAATCTGACCCCCAAGATCGCCATGGGCATGGAAAACGTGCCTACATTAAATATGGCTTCCCGTGTGGCAGGGATATCTCTAGAGAAGATCCTAATTAACCCTATATGTGCTTCCGGGTTGCACTTGCTTACACCACTGCATTTATATTTGCCCTTTATCTGCCCCATAACAGCGGAGTTACTATCTTTGAGAGTATATCTGAGAAAGTAGACCACATCCTGTCTGCACATCCCTCGGCTAACATCCACATTTGTGGTGACTTCAACGTCAATAACGTGGAATGGCTGACCCATTCAAATAAGACGGATTATGAGGGGAGGTTTTGTCATGATTTTGCCATTGCTTATGACCTCACTCAGATTGTTCGCGAACCCACCCGAGTGCCCGATACTACTGGTCAATATGCAAGCCTCCTAGACCTTTTTCTCTCAACTTCCCCTGGGCTATGTTCATGTTCCGTTCATTCTCCTCTAGGATCCTCCGACCACTCCGTTGTATCAGTTAAGATAAAAATGAAATGTAATAAGTCCCCAGACGTACCCCTCCACCGTACTGTATACCGATACTCTATGGATGACTGGGATAGCTTCCATACATTCATATCTGATTTATCTCTGCATTCCATGTTTAAAAAGGAGGTGTCCTCTATAGTATCAGATCAGACCGAATGGTTAACTGTAGGCATAGACCGATTCATACCATCTACAAAATTCCAACAAAAACCTAACAGCCAGCCATGGTTCTCCCCAGAATGTGCTGCTGCTATCGCGCACAGAAATCACTTTTTCCATAGCTACCAACGTAATAGATGCACTGAGACTAAAGCTGCTTTCAGGAACGCCAGCAACCACTGCAAAAGAGTAATAAAAAAATGCAAGAGAGCTATATGCCCAGTCTGTTAAATCCAAAGTAGCTGATCAGCGGCTTGGTTCCCACCAGTTTTGGCAAATAACAAATAGGATTCTGAACAGAAGTGTGCGTTCTATCCCAACCATTATCAATGGACCAGAGGTCATCTCTTCAGCATCGGACAAGGCCAAGCTATTTGCAAAGAACTTGTCAGCTAATTCTACCCTATGCGGCGAAGGCCATCAACTCCCCATATTTCCTCCTATAACACAGAACACGCTAGGTAACATACAAATATCTGTGCATGAGGTCGCCAAGCTAATCAAGAACCTTGATTCCAGTTAAGCAACTGGCCCTGGCGGTATCCCAATTATAGTGTTAAAAAAGCTTCAACCAGAACTTGCCCCCATACTTACGAAACTGTTTAAGCGTTGCCTTAAAGAGAAGTGCTTTCTGACTCCCTGGAAAACCTCATCAGTATGACCTGTATTTAGGAATTCAGGTGATAAGTCATCTCCCTCTCAGTACAGACCAATAAGTCTCCTGTGTGTTATGAGTAAGTTGCTGGAATCCATATTAAATAGAGAAATAGTCAACCACCTCAGCAGAAATAACCTTCTAAGTGAAACACAATATGGTTTCCTTTCTGCAAGATCTACCGCAGATGTGCTAACGGTTATATCTCACAGGATTAGTGAATCTCTTGACAAAGGCTTCCTTTCTAGGGCAATTGCTCTTGACATATCAAAGGCCTTCGACAAGGTATGGCATAAGGGCCTACTTCACAAGATTTCCAGCTACGGTATAATTGGAAATGTTTTCTCAATCATTAAATCATTTCTCTTCGATAGGCTTATAAGAGTAGTGGTCGATGGACAAAAATCAGAGGCCTGCAGTATTAATGCTGGAGTCCCTCAAGGGTCAATCCTGGGCCCAACTCTCTTCCTGATCTACATCAATGATCTCCCTAAACACATACTTAAATCATTCGTTGACATCTATGCTGATGACACGACCATCTACGGCAACACATCAAAGGCTGTAAATGACAAAGTTCTCTCTGATTCTCTCTCCTCTGATCTCGAGCGCGTGGTTCAGTGGGGGGAAGACATGGCTGGTTACCTTTAATGCAAAACCAAACTCCTGTCTTTACATCATCAACGCTCTGATCCCCATCTGGCATCAATTGAAATGGATGACTCTCGTCTAGGAGAAGCCCCATGTTTTGACAAGCTTCTGTATGTGTCCTTTACTCCTGATCTGAAATGGAACACGTACATCAAGTCTGTTGCCAAGGTCGCTGGAAAGATGGTGGGATCCTTCTACCGCTCCAGAAGATATCTCACTACTGATGCAATTCTCTATCTATATAAAATCCAAGTACGTCTAAGGATGGCATACTGCTGCCATATCTGGCCAGGAGCTGCTAAAAACAATCTATCCTGTCTTGACAGAGTACAAAATAAACTTCGTAGCTTAGTGGGGGATGCCCTTTTCTCTTCCGTGCAACCTTTCTCCCACAGAAGAGACGTTGCGAGCCTATCCTTGTTTTATCGTTATTTCCATGGCAGGTGCTCGTCTGAATTCCAATCTCTGGTCCGCCCTCGCCAATCTTTCACGAAAAACACTCGTCTAGCTGAATCCACTGTCAAAAATTTTCCCCACTCTTTATCTGTGCCTAAATCAAAACGTAGATTCCATGAACAAAGCTTCTTTCTTAGAACTGCACGCCTGTGGAACTCTGTTCCGTCTGCCTGCTCCCCACCTGACTACAACCTGGATGTCTTCAAATCCAACATAAACAAATTCCTAATGAAGTAAACACTTCATTAAATCTCCACACTAACGTACTGTACTTGCAATAACCCTTATCCCTGAGTGGCTTCCGGGCCTTGATAAGTGGTAACCACCGTGTAAAAAAAATATATATATATAATTATTTAATATTTTGTCCTTTCTGTATTATCTACTAGTTTTTCATAATTAATTATTTGCGTGTAATCTTTAAACAAATAATGGTTATCTGTAGCCTTAAAGATCCAAAAAGAATACGGACAGAAGGTAATAAATATAATATCGTATTAAGAGACTGTACAGAAAAAATAGGTTATTAGAGGTTACTTTGTTCTTTTCTGCCTGATTGTTCAAGTCTATATACGACATACGTTGACACAGCGGTTCCCGTGAGTAAAACTTCTGGCTATTTTTGAATACCAGATGCCGTATATGTTTACTGCATATCTCAGCATTGTTTTCAGTCGTCCATAATTTCCTTTTGCCACTGGAATCAAACATTGCTGACTCAGAAGCGGAGTGCTTAGAGAGTGTGCAATCCTTTCTTCACTATTCAACGCATGTTATTCATCATATCTCCGAAATGGTCAGATGGCCCTCATCGTTTCGATGAACGAACGTTCATTCATAGGAAATGTCCATAAAGTAACGATATAAAATAGATAACATTATGCAGTTTTCTTCAACGGTGAAAAATTGTATTTTTCTTTTTCGTCTCCTTTCGATTTCCGTGTTGATCCAAGTAAGTAATCCGTCATGCCTCAACTCGGTACATATGTAGTTTTGCCTTCTCCAAACGAACTGCCCCGTTCTTCAAAGGGTTTTCTTTCATACAGTCTAGGGTAATCTAATTTGCATATTAACGGCAAGATTTCACGATCCTTTCGCGTGATCGTTAAGCAAAAAATCAGCTGTGAATCGCCATTTTAGGTTTTCTATTGTTAAGCAATTGGAATTTACAAAATGCGCAGCCATGTGGGCGTTTCTATAGAAAAGTCATCTTCGCAATCGCTACAATTTTCGAAACACATACAACTTTGAATGATATAAGTCTTTAATAATCATGATGAAAATAGAAAATGTGTATTCGTTCAAACTCAATATATAATGCTTCAGAAATAGTTCTGAATAAGAACATAGTGTTAGCAGCAGAACCAACTGGTCGATTTTCTGTAAATGCAGTGGCGAAGTGGCGTTCGGACTTCTCATTTTCTCTTCTCTTTTTCATTGCATATTGTTATTATTATTATTATTATTATTATTATTATTATTGTTGTTGTTGTTGTTGTTGTTGTTGTTTCGGAATAATTCCACGTAATGGAGCAGGCAAATATCTTCACTGGACAATCTGTAAAAAATTGATTGCAGCAGCAAGTTCTAGAAACATATATCAGAAATAACAGTTGGAAATAAGTTTTAAATCTTCCTTTATGTGTGATACTATAAAGTGGGCTTTAGGTGGGCTAAGTACTGAGAAGAGGGCAATAGACAAAGGGACAGGAAACAATAGATAGGAAGTAACAAACAATGAATCTATAGGTATTTTTAGATCAAGCTTTTTAGAGTTGACAATAGAAACCTACAGATAAAACAGGCAAGGGCAGCTTCAGGTAGCCGGGGTGGGGGGGGGCGACCTCATATACCAACGTAGAGGAGACAGTTAGTTGACGGCTAGATGTCCGTCGCGGCGGATGGAAGTTGGACAGTTTTAGAGTTGACTGTGAAATAGAGATAGACGAATGTAACATCAATAAAACGGGGAGAAGAAACACACACACACACACACACACACACACACACAAGTCCAACAGTCAATTTATATGTGAACATTGGCGTTTGTGCTTTCTTTTTCTTTGTTCCATGAATTATTATATTTCTACTTTTGTGAAACCGCGTGTGTTCTCATCGACGGTCGCCAGCGAGAAAATGACGATCCGGCCATAGTCAAACGAAAAATCCACGATACACGACGTTGGGAGTCGGCGATCTGTCGGGTCCGCGCACGTCTGGTCACATATGATTGCAATTCTTACTTGTAGGTACTCATGAAAACGGAGCTATTAAATGACGCAAAAAGGAGATAAAAGTAACCTTAATGGAAGTTGGTGTTTCCCAATGATGCTTGGTTAAACAGAACTGAGAGGGAGAAAGTACCAAAATGCCAAGGTCTTATGAAAGACACGAAAAAAAAAAAGAATTCTAATTCCAGTAATTATAGGAGTAGCCGGACCCATAAAAAAATAAAAAACTACCTGTCAGATATACCCGATGAACCAAGTGTAAAATAGATTCAAACAATTGCACTTATAGTAACCATTAAAATCTTTAAAGATCTCAAGATTAGAAATATATGAGATAGCATCATCCCTAAAATGGTAAAAAAAATTTAAAAAACAAGATATTAATTTTGCTCGTCCTAGGACAGGTATTCTTCTAGTATATATGTATGTATATATATATATATATATATATATATATATATATATAATACTATATTATATTATATGATACAGTGATACAGATTTAGTTCGGTCGATAGACATTCCTACGAAATGTGCATCGCAGATTCATGAACTTCTCATGTTTCAGTGATATTTCCAGTCGTCCATCTTTGCGGCCATTTTCTTTCGTCAGAAAAAAAGTCAGTTTTGATAATTAACTTTTCACTTGTGATTCGATGCGCGATGCAACGGGGATAATCCACTTAAAGCACACTTAAAGCTGCGAGGCAGACAGATTGATTAATTGATTGTTAAAAGGATTAGAGATGGACAGAGGATGAGAGCAAAAATAACTTGAATCTATAAACTTAGAAACCAATTGATGAACGCATCAATTTGCGCGCGCACACAGAATGTTACAGATTAACAGTGTGCATACTGATTGTAATGGTTTGTTGGCTTGTTGGTTGAATCGGACTTCAACGTAGAGTTTGCGAAGATCGTGCCTCCAGATTGTCGGGTCATCATGAAGTCAACATCGAAAGTAGTAAGGCTCAGTGGTTGCATTCGAAGTTGGTGACGTATGACTAATAACACACAGAAGAAAAACGATTTTGCTCTAAACAGAACTCTACACAATCGATATATTACTTACCATCTGATTCAAAGGCGGATTCGAATCTACTATAAATGTATTGTGTTATTTCTGTTTACCAATTCCACGACTTTAGACAAGATGTATGCATGCAGCATATTAAATCTATTGTCTGAGAATAGTCGACAACTATCCTCTTTTTATTTCATTTCTTCACCGGTTACTACGACGTAGGCTTAATAAGGATCATCATCATCATCATCATCATCATCGATTGAATCTATTGATTCTATTATTGACATTGGTTTCCCCGATACTTTTCTAGTCAAAATCATTTTTAGAATGATATCAAGTACTTACAGGAGGGGCAACGTGAAGATGGTCAACATTCTAACAGAAAGTGATTTTTATGGATCGAACCCCGGACACCCAGGTCATCAGTCCATGCCGTTAACCACTTCCCGCTAAGAAGAAATACTGCAATCAATAATTTCGTCGGAAAGTAGCTTTTCTACCTAGCGATGAAGATTATTTGCTCTTTTTGACTTCCAATTTTTGCCATGCAGACGGGATGCCAGTGACAAACCAGATATGGTCCATTCTGAACAATGATGATCTTACTCTCTTATAATATGGGACCCCCCTCCCCCGATGTTAATAACGGCTGTTTTCTTCGCTTGATTATGTCTAATTATTCAACTAAATGGACAACAGAAACCGGAAATTAAAAAAAAAAATGAAATCTTGATGATAACCGCAATGAATTATTTTTTTTTTTTTTGTATACTGAATTTTATGGAAATCGATTTGCAATTCTCAACTGTATCAGCAACATGGGGGAATACAGGAGTAAGTCAGGCTGCAAACGCTTTAGGACGGAGCAGCTCTTTCGCAAAACTTCAATAAAATATGTTTGCGTTGCACTATACAACATTGTCCAAACACGACAGAAGCACGCAGGAAGTATTAACAGTCCAGTAATCAAAATATGTTCCACTTCCGCATTTACTAGATAATATCCTGACGTCCTAGAGCTCAAAGAAGCAGACGTCATTGACATGATATTATTTCACAGTTGGGTAGACATACATAAAACATGGACTGATTAAAGGACGGTCTCATGTATCTCTACCACCTCCGTTTACGGTGAGGTAATGGTCAAATAGAACAGTCGGGTCAAGAAGTATTGTGAAGACGAAGTCGTAGATGCACCATGTAATTAAAGAGTAACGATTGGTTACTTTATTTGACGGTATATTAGCCCTTTTTGAGTTATTAATGTCAAAACCGGCCATTTTGTTAAAAGGTTTTATGTTTCGTGTTTTTTATATATTCAAATATTTATTCATGCTGTTTGGTTTGGTTGTTTTGTCTTACGTTATATTTTGGTGTTATTTTATGCAGGATACGGTGCCAGACATACATTGTAATAAAAGATTTTATGCTTCAACTTCTTTACATCTTCAAATATTTATACTTAATGTTTTGTTTTGTTTCACAACATAGCAAATCTTCACACGTCATTCATGACGAATCCAGTATATTTTGAAAAAAAAAAGTTTTATGCTTCCAGTTCCCTATGTATTAAAATATTTTTCTGTAGTGCTTGACTTGGTCGTTTTGTAGAAGATTCTAATGGCTTTGCTTTTAGCTTGGAAAAACATGATTGGGTTTTGCAAATTAAAACGGGAAAATAATAACATAAATACATTTTAAGTCAGGAAGCTAGTATCTTCAGACAAAGCAGTAGTGGAGAAAGAAAAGGAGAATGCCGTTTCTGTTTTTGACTTTTCAGAACATGATTCAGTTATGCAATGAGATTAAAAAAATTACTTTAATGTACGATGCATTTTAATAAGGAAGCCGATATCTTCAGACAGCCTGATTTGGTAGCACTAGAAAGGAGTAAAGAGATAAGTAGACGGGTTGGTAGGTAAGATAGAGGGAGATATGTTGCCAACAAGTTTAATAGGCAAGTGATTGGGTATATAAAGTAGCAAGGTGGAAATAAGATATACGTAGTTAAGTAAGTTGGTGGAAGGATTGCTGGCTAGTAAATTATGGAGATAGATAAGTAAGGAGTTGGTTAGATATGTGCGGAGTTTGGTAAATGCAGAAATATGGATAGATACATAGGGGAGTAAGAACCAAGAAGACAGTTTCGTATGTTAGTAGTTCAGTAAATACCCAGACAACGAAATCGGGGTGGAAATGGGTAGTTAGATAAGTATCCAACTATATAGGAATTTACCTTGTTCCCAACGCGCGAAAAAGTGACAGCTCCTGCCCAGATGTGGCAACAGTATTCCATCTTTGGACGTACCTGGCTCTTATATAGATAGAGAATTGCATCAGCAGTGAGATATATACTGGATCGATAAAAAGATCCCACCAGATTTGATGTACATGTTCCATTTAAGATCAGGAGTAACGGTCAAGCCCAGAAGCTTGTCAAAACTTGAGGCCTCCTCAAGACGAGAGCCATTCATTTCAATTGATGCCAGATGTGGATCAGAATGTTGATAATGTGAAGAGAGAAGCTTGGTTTTAGATGCATTAAAAGTAACTAGCCACTCCTTTCCCCATTGTACTACGTGCTCAAGATCAGAAAAGAGAGAATCGGAGAGAACTTGGTCGTTTACTGTCTTAGATGTGCTACCATAAATGGTAGTGTCATCAGCATAAATGTCTACAAATGATGTAAGGATGTGATTTGGAAGATCATTAATGTAGATCAGGAAAAGAGTTGGGCCTAGGATAAAAAAAGTTAATAGCCAAAAGGAAAGTAGGCTACTCTCTAAACCGTGCTCCGTTTGCGAATAGATGAATTCGCGCAAAGATTGCTTCCGTAAAACTAAAAAATGTTTTAAATGCGTTGGGTATGAAAGAATATGAGTATGCAGAATAAAAACTAAAAATAAAGGGTGCATCAAAATGTAAAAGTCCAAAGAAATGATAAATGTTTAAATATTTGTTCAAGTTAAAATATTAAAACACAAAAATGCAAGTAGACTCACATTCTGATTTAGCTATTATCAATTTTAACACATGGTAGAAAATCGGCAAACCAACTTTATTGAGCACTAACAAAATTGAAAAGGCATAACCGGAAAGCGAAGCTAATTCAAATGAAAAGTGATAGCAACGGTCACTTTTTAAGAAAAAAACACGAATACAAAACTATTTGTGTCGAATAGTTCGAGAAATTTACTACACATAAATAAATCTCAACTTTTGGATTGACCAATAATTTTTTTTTTTTTTTTGCCAGAATGTAAAACCTTTAAAATTCGAAAAATATTGTACACAAGGGTAGACACAATAAAGTGATTGTGAAACTTCAGTTGAAACTGGGTATGCAGCTAACTTTCAACAAGAAGCGAAATATTCTGTTCGCATCAGAAAAAATATCAACTTAGAATAGAATAGGCTCGAGAAAGTGGAAACGCTATTCAGACTTGAACATAGTGAATTTGATTCACCAGCAGTACAAAAAGAGACATCTGTTGATAATTTTACAAGAGCGTAAAAAGCGAGAGTTAACATTTTTAATGGAAGCTATAATTGCAAAAAACAAATTATGAAGACGGGTTTTGACGTGTTTTGAGGAAATATTACGGATTCATCAGAAACCGGATGGAAAATTAAATGTCAAAATAGGATATTTTCGAAAAAAGATTTTTTGAATATTTGAAAATAATAAAGTCATTCCAGGAAATCAGGATTGTAGATCGAAGAATTGGGAATCTATTCTGGGTGGTGAAACGATCAAACGTTACACGTAAGATACATGAAAATCAAATTAGGAAAAATATAGTCTGATACTGTAGAGGACAACACTGCAGAATAATTAATGGGCGTCGTGGTTGGGTACAATCGAGCCAATAGTCACACAAGTAATTTCCTAAATGCAAACATAAAACAAGAAATTATACCAATTTCGTGGAATAACTCCAAGAAACAAAGACATTAACTCCTTACAGAGTATGGACTAAGAAAAGGGTATTATAAGGTTAGCTGATGAACCTATTTCAGTGATAATGAATCAGAGACTATAATTATAATTATATCTAACATGTTATTGGGTAGAAATTCGTGACAGTTATGACATCATGACTTCTGTAACATATTTTTGCTAATATCCTTTTATAAATGACATCACTGTTTTTCTTAGTTATTACCGGTCTGCTAGGCTACAGCACTTGCAACAAGAGATTCGAAGCTTGCAACAAGTAATAATAATAAAGTATAATATAAAATTTCATAGAAATCACATAATAATATGAAATCGTAATATATAGAAGATATAGAAATGTGCTATCGAATTATATGCGTACAGAATATAATAACGTTATAATATGAAAATATAAAGCAATAATAATGCAGTATGATATAAAATATACAAAAAGAAATAATTGTAACATATATAAAATATAGAGAAATATCATGGCACATGTAATCAAAGCTGTATAAGAAACCATGTAGAATCGTGCAATCGAAATATTAGCAGAAAGAATATAAAAAGTTATAAGAATATAAAAGATAATAATAATGTACATGGAAATGACTAATTCACAATTATAATAAAATATATGTGCAGGAGAAAGGTGTGAGAAGGATAAAATAAAATGAATTAACGGGTGTATCTGTATATATATATATATATATATATATATATATATATATATATATATATATATATATATATATATATATATATATATATAATGTGTATGAAAATATATATGTATTTTAAACTATCCGGATTATCATTTCCCATTCGTGATTTATATATATAGATATATAGATATATATATATTATTTTTCATACTCTATATATATATATATATATATATATATATATATATATATATATATATATATATACACACAGATACACCCGTTAATTCATTTTATATTTTATTTTATCCTTCCCCACCTTTTCCTGTACATATATTTTATTATAATTGTGAATTAGTCCTTCCCATGTACATTATTAATTTTAATTTCAACCCCATATTTTCTTTTTTAAAAATTGCGAAAGGCGTCTTGGTTCTAAAAGAATTCATTTCTCTGTTATATATATATATATATATATATATATATATATATATATATATATATATATATTTGTAGTCACCGACATACAGTCCTGTTTCGCTGTATCACAACTTGTCAGTGCCGCTAGGCTAACACCTCTTCCAAGCCGAGGATTGAACCCAGAACCATCGCGTTGATAGTCAGCAGTTCTACCGATCGACTCACGGGAGCGGTGTCCGCAAATAACCTCGCC
Organism: Euprymna scolopes; assembly: GCF_053919585.1. Classification (NCBI taxonomy): domain Eukaryota; kingdom Metazoa; phylum Mollusca; class Cephalopoda; order Sepiida; family Sepiolidae; genus Euprymna; species Euprymna scolopes. The sequence continues at coordinate 41,063,439 of NC_136486.1, read as the reverse complement.
AAATGTCTATTGTAAACAAACATTCGTCCACCACTTTTATAGTGCTCAAACCGCCTATTTATAAACAAACAGCGAGCCTCGCATTTTTCAGCCAATTAAGTAGCGGAATGTAAAAGTTATTATATAAAAATGTAAATAAATTATAATAAAGGTTTCCTTTCTTTTTACTTTTCATTTTTAGATGTTTCATTTTATTATTCCCTTGTTTAACTTTACGAATGTAGACGTTATTTTATATGTGTATGGATATAAGCATGAATACTTTAGCTTAATTTTTTCCGTCCTTTTTTATGGAGAATGCACTCTAGCAACATAATACTATTTCAAACTTAAAAGTGACACACCGAAAGAAAATCTTAAATGAGCCAGTTCTGCTTTTGGCAAATTGGAGAAACGTGTATGGTCTGATCGGGAAATCTCATCAAAAACAAAGCTAAGTATTTATGAAGCATGCTTTATTACTACATTGCTATATGTGTCATATGTGTGGTCTAATCTGCAAATCTAAAAGTGGCCATACGCAGATTTCGAGGATTCACAATATTATCATGCGATCACCTTTACAAAAAGGAAAGGTTTTATGCTACATTTGTGAACTTTAAGTTAGGACTAAAGCTGGATTAAACAGTCATCTACGTGCACACGGACTCAATAACTTTTAAGGAAGAGATGGCAAACTTCTGTCAAAAAGTACCAATCATCATGTATTTACGTATGTATGTATGTATGTCTGCCTTAAACTTTCAACAGAGGTGACGGATTTTACGAGATCTGACTCATTTTGTAGCGACCCTTCGGACGACAAGTATCGAACAATTGGCCAAAATCATTAATTTCTTTACTCTCAACAGGGCAGTTTACTACAAGCCGGGGTCGATTTTTGCGAGCCATTTTTGTAAGTTATCGGTTGAATTGACTTCGTTTAATTTGAACGCTTTCCACTTCCGGTCGCGCCATGGAGCATTGGTAAGACACTCGGTTTCGTTTCACTTTCTTTTTCCGCCTTCGCGTCACAGGTTCGAGGCTGTTTACCTACTACCACTTTTTTTTTTTTTTTTGCTCAACACTCACCTCCAAACACCCGAGCAACGCCAGGAAACCAGGCTAGTCATATATAAAAATAACATATATGAGAAAGCAATATGTTTTTTCACCAACATAATATATATATATATATATATATATATATATATATATATATATATATATATATATACAAGCAGAAGTACCCGTCGTTGACTGGGTTCAAAAACAGCCTACAGAAAACGGACTGTGATTGATGAAAGTATGATAGGTTATGAAAAGGAGGGGGTTGTAAAGAGATCGGTTTGGATACTCAAAATTTTATCCTAAGCAAAATATGATGAAAGTAAAGATAATTTTCGCGAAAATATATTTTTTTATATAAACTTTGTTTCCATTCGTAGCCAAGAGTGACCAACAAAATGATGTTTCCTTACAAAGAGAAAATGTTATATATATAATGATATAAATATACAAGAAAAAATGTTACCATTGTCAATAAAGGTTACTTTTATGGTAGAAAAGTTCATTGGTTTGTATTTTTAAGTAGTTTGTGAAATTTTTATTTTTTTTAATTTACAAACCTGTTTAAAAAAAATGAAAATAGCAGTGACTTTGTAAATGGAGAGCCCCGTTTTCAATTTGAAGGAGGGGCACCTGAGCATTCTGTGTTAACAATTTAAGAGAGTTTCATCAACGTAAAGAATATTTATAAACATATTTTAATGTTTTCTGTTATTTTGTGCTTGAGGAATATTCGATTATGGCATGTGTAGTTTATATAAAAATTCATTTAAGTAGTTATCGCCTCAAATTTCATTTTAATTTTGGTTTGCTGAAATTATTTCAAGTAAAGAGCATTAAAAACTATTTCAAAACAAAAAAAAACATGAACTGAACTTTTATTGACTATGGTAAGATTTATTTCTTGTATATTTATTTTTTCGGGTAGTCTTTTATTGGCTTTTCTGCTAAACACTCTTACTAAATAATATCGACGAAATACCGAAAAACAAAGAAACAAAAACAGTTTTGAAAAATAATGAAGCTTTACTTACTTTAGTAAAATAATCCGAAACAGTAAAATGGGATATGAAAAAAAAGTATACACGTAATTACTTTAGTTTTTTAAAGCAAAGAATCGATATCAATATGAATAAGAAGAAAATGGCGCCCTTTTTAAGCAGAACAGCTTCGTTTCAGTTTTACAGTATTGAACGATGTAGTATTGCGCTGTCGGGTTCAGGGTTGAACTATTGTAATGTAACGAACACGCAGAAAGGGTTGTAATCAGCTGAATTCCTTCTAGTACACTGCCAAAAAAAAAAGCTTAAACAGATATATAAATAAAAAGGTTATGTAAATGTTTTTAAAAAGACACGTAATCCCGTGAGCAGGAGTTTTCCTTCTTTTGGCATGATAACAAGTAACGTTCTTATTTTTTATTATTTATCTATTTATCTATTTTCGAAAGAGTGCCACGTGCAAGTGGAGAGGAGAAAAAACAGAGTTATGCAAAATTTGTGTCGAGAATTTTCTAAAGTTCCGACTTTTTTTTTTTTTGCTTTCACTTTTATAAGAACGTGAATTTATGAGGTGAATTTATTCGACACAATATGATTCAACTCAAAAAAATAAATAAAAGCTAACGTTAATTAAGATTAAAGTTAAGGTGTTATTGTGGACCCTCGCCCCTTTTAAAACACCTTATTAAACTGTGTGACATATTTACAATTCTATGGAAGTCAGGCGCGAACGAACACCCAATAATTTTATTATACCATATTTCTTCAAATTGAAACATAATTATCAAAGTATACTTACGCAAATAGATATGAAAAGTCTTTGTTAAAGGTTGTGCCATATTTCCATGTAATACATGCGCGAACGCAGACCCCACAATTTTATTATACCATCCCTATTTAAGTTGAAAGACAATGAAAACGTCCCAAAAATTATTATAAAACAAACACACGCACAGACGTTCAGCTTTATATATATATATATATATATATATATATATATATATATATATATATATATATATATGTTGTACTGATTTCAAAAGGTAAAAAATATGACGCGGGTGCCATCAACTAGAATCGAAACCAAAACATTTACCGTTCCGGTCATGTTACCTTTCGTTTGAGCTACCGACAGGTAGATAAGAAAGATTTAAACGACTTCAAGTTATGAATGAATTTACGCATACGCGAATGTAATAGAAATATGTCGGCAGGTTGAAATGAACATTTTGCATTTCAGCTTGCCGACATATTTTTATACGCGTTATTCATTCATCCAAACAACGGTTTAACTCGTTATAAACCATCCTTCGTGTATGCTTACCATTTCCTGTTAATTTTGGTGTTATGTGACCAGTAATTAAGAATGATCGGTTAAATATTTACGTACACATACATGCGTCGACTGTTGTATTTATACGGAAAAAGAAGAGTGAAAAACGGATTGACGGACGGAATTTATAATAGAAATGCTTGGACGCATAAACAAAACCCATACAAGTGTGCATAATTGAACCCACTTACAAATTGGGTCTGTACTCAGCAGAAATAAACTAATAATAATACCGAAATAGCGTATATAAATACACAGTCACCGTACATATTGAGCTTTGCGTATAGACGAAGAAAGATGCCTAGAATCACGCTTAAACATTGAAACTCCGAGAGAAAAAGTACGTTTTTTTTGTTTTGTTTTTTTCATTCGTGATTACAGTACAAACTAAAAATGTTACGTGGGTCTCGGCCAAGAACGCGTCGGCTATTTTCAAAGTTCTGTAAATATCGAAGCATGAACGTTGTTATAAAGCATCAAACATATTAGCCGGACTTCGTGGAAATTACACGGTGTTTTCTGTACAGATCTGCATAATTTACTGCTAACAATGATATTCGTTTTGAAATAATAATAATAATAATAATAATAATAATAATAATAATAATAATAAATGTCTGTCAATGTAAATGCTATTAAAAATAATGACTCTTTCTTCTGCCAAAATAATTGTAATTGTCAGCCTAATATTCTTCAAATATCGCTCTAGACAAGACATTAAATCACTTTATATTAAGGAGCTAAAAATACTATTTCAAAGTAAAAAACTAGCAAAAATTAGCAGTTTCTTAGCTAGAAAACAGCAATTGTTCACCCTTTGTCATAAACATCGTTCATGAAAAGTGAGAACAAAAAGACAAGATAAAGGAAGCGAGAGTTATATGGCTACTGAAATTAAGCCCAACATCCACTGTATACTCTCCATACACAAATTGTAACAAAATGTTGAGATCCAGCAACAAGCAAGAGCAAGATAGCCAGCAACAAGTCAAACTGCAGATCAGCTTTATGCGGGAACTGGTTTCTTTATGGGTTTTTTTAAATCAGAGATTTGCTTCTAGAGGGGTTGCCTTCACCATGGCTTACGGGAGCCCTCTCCATCCCACATACACATGGAAATAAACACATGCATGCACACATACATGCATACATACAGATGCACGCAAACATACATACACATGTACACACATATGCAAACATACACACGTAGAGGCTCATATATACACATGTACATACATATGCATATACACACGTACACATACACATGCATATAAAATAAACATGAAGGAGCGTTCCAAAAGTCACAAATCCTCAATGATCAGGTCGACGATGAAGGTGATGAGTTCGACACGAACAAAAAAAGAAAAACAATCCAATAAAAACAATTTGTACAGGATACAGTCACTCGATGAAGTGTCTGTGCAACTTTACAAATGAATGGACGTCAAAATCATACGAAAACAAAATCGAACAGATAAGCGTTTAGAGCGGCTGGACGTTTTTGTTTAAAATAAAATGTTTTTTATAACATGGACACTTCTGCTGTAGATAATGATGATGATGACAAATTTCACACATTATTTTACAAATAAATGGACGTAGGAATCAGACAAAAACAAAATCCAACAGATCAGCGTTTAAAGCGGTTAGACTTTTTTTTTAATAAAATGTTTGTTTATAAGACTCACTTCTGCTGTAGATAGAAATGATGATGATGATGATGATGATGATGATGACAAACTTCACACATTATTTTACAAAAATGTGGACGCAGTAATCAGATGAAAACAAAATCCAACAGGCCAGTATTTGAAACGCCTGGACATGCATACATACATACATACATACGTACATTTAAACAGACAGGTGAGATTTATGTTATAGATTATATCGGGCCCAATATATTGTAATGATTTTTAAAGTTTTTAAAAAATGACTCCTGCGCCACCACCGAGAATCGAAACAAAAACGTCTAGCTTACGATTTACTTTCTTCCTTTGGCGTTAATTTCTGAGCTATGAAGATATGTTTTCTGCAAGGCTAAAAATCAAAACATGAACCAATAGCTGTTACGATATGTATGCATATCTGTAATGCTGTCATTCGACCTTCATCTGGCAAATTCCATTTTTTAATTCTCACACATTTACACCGATTTTCCTCGGCTTCAATCAAAATATAAAGTTTTGCATGGGTTCGAATACTCTATATATTAGGTTTCATGTCTGTAAGCCAAAAACTGACAGAAGAATTATGTAGGCAACTTTTTTAAACAAATATATATATATATATATATATATATATATATATATATATATATATATATATATATATACGCATACATAAATACATATATAAAGAGATCTGTATTTACTATAGCCGTTTCACGCAAATTTTACGTAAGAATGTAGAATATCTGCATGAATATAATTACACATAATAGTAAACTAAAGATGATCACCCCATAACAAAACGAAAACAACCCATAAGATATTAAGTAAAATGAATGTTTAAGATAATATGAAAATTAGCTAGATGTTTTGCAGATGAATGCAATTTGACGACTCATATATAACAAAGTTTTATTTTCTTTTTTAAATAAATAGAAAAAAAGAGTTTTCAATACGAATACTCATATACAAAAAAAATAACCAAATTCATATATATATATGTATATATATATATATATACAAAAAATAACCAAATTCATATATATATTCATATATATATGTATATATATATATATATATATATATATATATATACAGTGTCAGCAAGAAGAAAGTCCGCACTATTTAAACAACCTATACCTCATTTGATTCGCCAGTTATTCCTCTATAATTTTACCTGTTCATTTTTGACTTTTAATTGAAATATTCTGGTGTTCACGCCAATTCAAAAAAATAACTTCAAATCGAGGAGGCAAAAACAAAGTCCGCAAAAGCAACAAATTCGTTTAAAATATCCACCAACAGGCAACAAAGTATCTCTGATCGTAATTGCTGTTGTTTCAGGTTATACAACGTAACACAACATAACTTTCTCTTAGTGATCACCAGCAGCTCATTAATCTCCACTTTTCTGGTTTATCCAATCGAGGAATCGGTCGCAGATTGAAATGTGATGAGGAAACGGCACGAAAGACTGTGCAAAAGCACCCAAACACCGCCAGTGTTCGTGATACCCCTAAATCCGGTCGTACTAGAGTTACTTCTAACAGGGAAGACAATACTATCAAGATCCGACGCCTAAGAAACAGATTTGAAACGGCTCTCAAATCCAACAACAGTGCAATCTTGTTAAGTGTCCTCTTTCTACTGCCAAGTCAGTGATAGTAGGCAGTACGTCCGTCGGAGGAAAGGCGAAGGTGAAGAATTTAATCCTAGGTGCTCAGTTTCAACTCTGTAAGGTGGTGGAAGTTCAGTTTTCGTGTGGCGCATTATTAGTACCAATGGTCCAGAGCCTATAGTTCGCTTGCAAGATAATACTGCTATTCACACAGCTGGCAATGTCAAGAGGTTCCTGGAAGAGCATGATATTCCGTGTTTGGATGCAAAATCCCCAGACCTCAATCCTATCAAAAATGTATAGTATTACCACAAGCAACAGTTATGCAATGATAACATTTCAAATTTGGAAGAACTTTGGACAAAAGTTAAAGAAAAGTGGATGTCCTTTCTCCGGAGTATTACTGCAGTCTAATCCAAGGAATTCCCAAAACATTGCAGGCTGTCAAATTTCAGAAGGCTATGCTACTCAATATTAACTAGTTCCTGTTGTATTTATTTTATTATTATTTTTTTTTGCATTAACGTTCTAAAGTTACATTTAAGTAACAATTTTCCATTGTGCGGACTTTCTTTTTGCCTCCTCAGATTGAAGTTATTTTTTTTTTAATTAATTAACACCGGTTGGAGATCGTTCACAAGGAACAGTTGAGAAGAGAACACCGGTTTGGCTTCGTAGTTCTTTCATGTGAAGTTATTTAAAATCACTAAACTAAACTGCAGTGCTCTGTGGTGTAGTGGTTAGCGTGCTGGACAATTCACATTATATTTTCACGTTCGCGCCGACCTATCGTAGTCGTTTTTTTTTTTTTTCCTAAACAACTGGAATGGACTTTTCTTGGTGGCCGAACTGTTAACGTTGCAGATGTTTTTTTGTTTTTTTTTTCACTTTATTTTCCTACTTTTACTCATGACTCCGGGTTTGATCCTTCCTACTTATCTACCATAACATTTTTTAAAACTCCCCCCCCCGTCCCGGAAACAAACACTCGGGCAACGCCGGGTACCCCCGCTAGTATATATATATATATATATATATATATATATATATATATATATATATATATATATATATATATATATATATATCCATTTCCCAAAAACCTCGAGCTTTGATGGAGGAGAAGACTAAAACTTGCGACTATGGTTTCAAATGATCTGAAATGACGGAAAGGGGAGACTTGATTCCAAATATTTCTCCTATGTAATATATTTCCTCTTTTGGAAATAGGGTACGATTAAGAATATCTTCAGTATCAAATAATCCTTGTACACTGTGAAATTTACTTCATATATGATAACCAAAAAGGGGAGATGAAACATATGAGAAAACATTTGGAATCAAGTCTCCCCTTTCTGTTATGGCAGATCATTTGGAAGCATAGCAGCTAGTTTTAGTCTCCACATCCATCAAAGCTAGAAGAGTTTTTTTTTTTTCGAATCCTTAGATATCCCAGAAATTTTACCTGCCACAATTCGAATTTAGGTTCCGATCCGTCAAAGAAAAGACGGTGGCTGGGCGCATAACCTGGTAAGTTTTGAGACATTGTGCTGAACAAAGATGGCGGCGTAGTTCAGATCAGTAACCTAGATGGCGGCCGAGAATCAAATGCGGTCCGTGGCGTAGTTAACCTCTTAAGTTCTGAGATATTGTGTTGAACAAAGATGGCAGTGTAGTTCAGATCAGTAAACAAGAGGGTGGCCAAGAATTAAAAGCGGTCCGTGACGTAGTAATCGGCGAACTGATCGATCCAAAATTCAACAAGTTTTATAATAATTTTGGGACATTTTCATTGGTTGTTTAGCACAGCCGTTGGTTATAAAAATGATGGGCGAATCCATTCGTCTCATACCCCCCCAACTACAACAAGCTACACAAAGTCATACAATCTCCAACAGAGAATCAAAATGACCCCGAATTTCTCGAAAAGAAAGCGACTGTTTTTGCAGAACTGATTCAATGTTTAGACGATAGAAGTCTGTCTCTTATTATAAGAGACGCATTGGATGATGGAAGGAAAGCATTGAACATATTAAGAGAACATTATTTATCAAAAGGGAAACCGAAAATAATATCCCTATAGACAAAATTAACGTCTCTGAAACGTAACGAGGATGAAACGATTACCGACTACGTTATACGGGCAGAAACAACAGCCAATGCCTTAAAACTCTCAGGTGAAATAATAAGCGATAGCTTGTTGATATCAATGACCCTCAAGGGACTTCCAGCCGATTTTAAACCATTTACAACTGTTATAACTCAGAAAGACAAACCCATAAATGTCAGCGAATTTAAAGTGGCATTGCGCAGATACGAAGAGACTAATCGTATGCTGTGTTTGTTTACAATATCACGTCAGCTGATATTTGAACTTGACGATGAATGCCCTGTTAAAGCTACTCATGATCAATATTTAGTTTTAAATATACAAACAAAGAAATGATTCGTGGGGATTTTAAATGGTACTTTTTTTTTCTTTTATCGTAAATTGAACTCATTAGTATGAAAAAAAAATTAGATCAGCTGGCTTTGAACAGGGGATCTGTAGTCAAATGGTCTTCCACTAAGCTATGCATGCAGATTACAATAAACCTGTTTCTTTTAAGAAGAAATGATTTTCTAAGATTTTATTGTTGCTCTTTAACCGGTGTAACGTAAAATATTCCCCTGTAAAAATTTTTTTTCATCTATAACAAAAAGGATCGGACGTTCTTGATTTTCGATAATTATCGAATGAATTTCTGTACAAAACATACTTAAGAACAATGCCACACATATAAATTACCTATGTATGAAATTTGCAAAAGATAGGCTTAACCGTTTTGGAATATATGAGGAACTCATTCACACACACACACACATACTAACACAAAGTGACTTAAGAGCTGGATTCTGACTATTCAGTCTCAAGAATCCATTATGGACTCAACCCTATTCTTGATCTTCATCAATAATTTCCCAAATCACATTCTAAGATCATTCGTTAATATTTATGCGAATGGCCCAACTATCTATGGCCACACTTCGAAGAGCAATTATGATCTTTGTAATTTTCTCTCATTCGACCTGGTTAATTTTAATAGTCTAATACAAGGCTTATTTCCTTTAACCACAGGCCCTGTCGGTGGGGCATTAGAATACGCCGACTGCCCCCCTGCAGTGGGTAAAAGTCCCTCAATGGGGTCTTGGATATGACCTTAAACTATATCCGATGGTGAGGCCCCAGCTTGCGGGTTCTGAGGAGTGTGGAGCCACCCTTTAATTGCCATTACTCCCAGGTCCACTCTGACCCGGAGTGGTAGTACCTGTAAGGGTCCCAACTAAATAGAAACTGACTTGCAAAAAACAAATATATTCTATTAAAAAATTTTCTTCAAAATCACCGGATTCGGTATTAAATAACCTGAAAAAGGTTGATATGCCGTAAAACAAAAACAACCAACCAACCTTTAACCACGAACGCTTTGGGCCTATCTTTGCCTCAATTATAATGAATGGTTTTCAATTTGAGGGAACCTCCTGTTTTCAAAAGCTTCTACGACTGACCTTCACTCCAAACCTAAAATGAAATTCAAGTGGTGTCCTACAGGCATTGACGGCTACGGATCTCCATCCCCCACCCCATCTTCTCGAGGCATCCGTCTTCTGCTCGTTCTACCCACGAGCTTTCCCGTTATTCTTTGTTTTGCAAAGAATAACAAAAAAATGGAATACATATATTAAAAACAGTTGGATCTACTGCCCCCAAAAGTATATAATTTCTGGCGCAATCCTCTACCTGTATAAGAGTCAAATACGTCATCTTTTCTTTTTTTCTTTTACAAAAGAGTCACCACATATCAAGGTCCAGAGGCCACTCGAGAATAAGGATTAATGCGTGTACGGTAGTCATTGAGACAATAGTGTAGTAATCGTTAGTAGTGGAAATTTGATACAATTTGATTATTTAATAGAACGCTTCAATAAGAACTTCTAGGAAAGAAGCTTTGTTCATGGAATCCACGAGGGTGGAGAAATTTTTATAGTGGTTTTGACTAGATTAGTGTTTTTTAGGAAGGGAGGACAATGCATTGGAGCTCGGTCGAGCACTTGGTATGAAAATAACGGTATAGCAGAGAGAAGCCTGCGATATCTCTTGTGTGGGAAATAGGTTACAGAGAAGAGAAAATGACATCAAATGGAGAAACGTTGCTACATCTGGAGCGATGCTGTCCACAGCGTTTCAGATTAAAAATACTTTAAAATCTAGCGGGTGATAACCCATTCTACAGCCTACATCATATTTCTTACAGAATGGACGTTGCTAGTCTTTCTCTACTCTGCTTTTATTTATGATCTTCAACCTATTGATTCACCCTGCAACAAAAACTCGTCTATATCTACAACCACTGACACAATTATCTTTCTTCCTTTGTGTACCAAATACTAAGCGGAATATTTCTGACCAAAGTTGTCTTTTTCCTAGATCTGCTTGTCTGTGGAACACAGTACAACAGGACTTCTCCCCAGCTTATGATAGCATTCCCTCTTTCCAGTCAGATCTAAACAAATTCTTATTGACCTGTCTTCTTAAGTAGTCAATTTCTGACCGGTTACAACTATCGTGACTTATCCTCTTGGTGTCCCAGCGTCTACCTGTCCAACTTAATAACCCGTATCTTCGCGTGGCTTTTGAACCTAGATAACGGGTGACTTGCTTACAAATAAAAGTGAATTCTCAGCACATAAATATATAAACATCTAAACATATCTAACTTTATAAAAATAGGCGTATATATTTCTTTATGGATAACACACACACACACACACACACACACACATATATATATATATATATATATATATATATATATATATATATATATATATATATATATATATATACACTTGTGCCCGATATTATTCATACCCCTCGGATCTTTGAGATTTCTATAGAGAATATTGCTCAAACCAGAAGGTAGACAATATTAAAGGTATTTCAAACAATAAATCAAGCATAAGCATTCAATTTGAACTCAACAAATAAATAAATTATGCAAGTTTGAAACATTATACAAAGGAAAACAAAAATGGCACTAGTTCAAAATTATTCATACCTCTCTTACTAATAGTCAATAGCATGCCCTTTATTCTTAATAACTGCCTGTAACCGTTTTGGATATTTATCAACAAGGTTTTTACAAGCATCAACACTGATTTTTGACCATTCTTCAATGCAGTAGTTCTCCAAATCCCTCAAATTTCTAGGTTTCCGCTTTTTAACCTCAGTTTTCAATATGTGCCAGAGGTTTTCGATAGGGTTCAGGTCGGGACTCTGGCTAGGCCATTCCAAAACATTAATTTGATTATCCTCAAACCATTTCTTGACTATTTTGGCAGTATGTTTTGGATCATTATCCTGTTGAAGGACCCAGTTTGGTCCTAAATGGAGCTTCTCCGCATCCTGTCTAATGTTTTTCTGGAGTATCTCAAAATATTGCTCCTTCTTCATGGTTCCATCTATCTTGACCAAACTACCTGGACCACTAGCCGAAAAGGAGCCCCAAAACATTAGGCTACCACCACCATGTTTCACCGTGGGTATGGTGTTCTTTGGGTTGTAAGCTTCACCTTTCATCCTCCAAACGTAAGAAGAATCCATATGGCCAAACAATTCAATTTTTGTTTCGTCAGTCCACAAAATACTTGAGAAAACGGACTCTGGAGAATTCACATGAGTCCTAGCAAACTTTAGACGTGCTGCAAGGTGTTTTCCGGTGTGCAATGGAGTCCTTCTTGGTCTTCTTCCTTTAAGACCATTTTCATGCAGAGTCCTTTGCAATGTTTGCCTTGATATTTTTATGCCAGAAGACTCCAGATTTTCTAAAATGTCCTTAGTAGTGGTGGTTGGATTTGCATTAACACTTCTTACAATATTCCTGGTGGCTCTAGCAGACAGTTTCCTTTTCCTTCCTCTACCAATCAAGTTGTTTGTTGTGTGGTGGCTCTGGAATTTTTTGATGATGCTCTGTACTGTTGCTGTAGGGACCTAAAATTTCTTGGAAATTGACTTGTAACCTAAACCATCCTTATGTGAATTCACAATTTTAGTCCTAAGATCATTACTAAGCTCTTTTTTTCCGCATTCTAATAATTTTTATTCTTTTATTGGTTTTCAGTTGATATCATTTTAATTTCTGAAAAATGCAAAAAACGAAATTAAATTAATCAAAGGTTGTATACAAGCATTCAAAATAAGAATCAAACAGGAAACAAACAGTCAGAAACTCGATTAATACTGAAAAAATAAGGGGGTATGATTATTTTTGAACATTGCAGATTTTATAAATAGCTGTATATTTCTTTTATTACAAGTATCCCGAGATTTTAAAATGACGAAAATGATCAGAAGAGGTTTATTAAGAATATGTATCAATATGGACGTAAACAATAAATTCTTACAAAGTTACACCTAATAAACTCAATTTTCAAGGGGGGGGTATGAATAATATCGGGCACAAGTGTATATATATGGATATGTGTATTTTTCTTATACAACATTCATAGAACTATTGGTGATTGATGCGTCGGTTATACATTTTTTTTCATTCCGTGGTAGATGAGCATAAACAAATTTTGTAGATTATATATATATATATATATATATATATATATATATATATATATATATATATATATATATATATATATATATACGGAACAATTGTATGTTTTTATATACAAATTGTAACTTCTTTTGAACACGCGATATTACTTGATATAAAACTTAGACAACATGGCATCGCTTTGACTGTAGCATCAAAAACAGAAGATATTTTTTTTTTAGTTTTTTAATGTTACTCAATAATTTTTATACTTTGTAAATTCTAGTAAACCGGATTATGTACATACATATACATGTGTGTATAAGTATAAAAATCATATATACTAGCAGGGATCAACAAATATGTTTTGATAAAGCTGTTATTTTTCTGGATAGCGCAAAAAAATAATCTTTTTGTAAATAAAATATGAGTTTATTAACATCTCTATGAAAATAGTGTCCATTGTATTTAACATTAGAACTAACCCAAATGATATAAATTAAGTTCTAATAACTATTCAAGAAGTAATATTGTGATATATAGTTCAATACAAATAATAAAATCACATTACAAGAGAAAATTATTAATATAATCTTTCAGCCTATCATCACGTGGCAGAGACTGTGCTTCTTTTTTTTTCTATTCTTTATAATGTTGTCTATTTTACGTGACGTTTCCTTGAATTCTTCCTGCTGTACCTCTAAATTATTACTCCTCTCTATCTCACATCACTACAACAATGATCATATAATATTATAATGATATTCGAAAACGAGGCTATATCAAAGGGAGATAACTCGTACATTCCGGTATTGGGTTGCCGGATTGGCTTTTTTAAAGCCAAAATTCGCGAATGTGGCCTTTTTGAAGCAGTTGTTCCTTTAAAAATTGTATTTGTTCTTTTTTAAAGCGTAACGTACGGATTAACTTAATGAACAAGCAGAATATTATATAGCTAATGTAAGGTTTGTATATATATCTAATTTTATAGGGTTAGATAGTTTTTATATGGAAGTCCCTCCAGACAAGGCATGAAACCACCTGTTGTAAGAAGCTAACAAGAATAAAAGATGATTATCGCAAAGACAGTAAATGCCTATTGGCCCTTTTTTTACATAGGAATCACCACTTATCAAGGCCCGGAGACCAATCGAGGATAAGGGTTATTGAGTGTACAGTAATCAATGGGATAATATCGTATTAATCGTTAGTAATGGAAATGTAGTAGATTGGATTAGTTAAGGGGGCGCGTCATCAAGAATTTGTTTATGTTGGACTTGAAGACAACCAAGTTGTAGTCGGTGGGAAACAGGCAAACGGAAGAGTGTTCCACAGGCGTGCAGTTCTAATAAAGAAGCTTTGTCCATAGAATCACCATTTTCACTTAGGCACAGTCAAAGAGTGGGGGAAAATTATTGACAGTGGTTTCAACTAGACGAGTGTTTTCCATGAAAGATTGGCGAGGGGGACCAGAGATTTCAGCTCAAACGAGCACTTGCCATGGAAATAACGATAAAACAAAGACATTTTCGCAACGTCCCTTCTTTGGGAAAGAGGTTGCAGGGAAGAGAAAACGATATCCCCCACTCAGCTACGAAGTCTATTTTGTACTCTGTTAAGGCAGGATAAGCTGCTTCTAACAGCTCCTGCCCAGATGTTGCAACAGTGCTGCATCCTTGGACGGACTTGGCTTAGTTTTGAAAAACTAAGTCATGGATAGGAGGTAACAGCAAGCTACTGAAATACGAAGTTGTATTACACTGGGTATTTGATGAGGACTAATAGATCAACGACTCAAACCAGCTAGAACAAAAGAAACAGGGAATGCATCAGACTTTACTAAAGAACATGTGCCATAAGAGTATTTATAGAAAAAAACAAGTACTAGCAACATCACGTCCGTGAAAGTGTGTATAAAGGAAAGATGGAATGAGGTCAATCAAATTACAAAAACGTTTCTGCATTTTAATAAGAACCACTAAATCGAACAAAGATTCATTAACCAAACAAGCATGGTTTGGTAGTTGATTTGTAGAGATAAAGAATATCTTCGGGTATGAGAAAGTATTTGGAGATGTTCATATATTTGTATGTGCATGATTCATGCCTGAAATAATTTATCGATCATACAGATCTTGGAACACAGTGGCAAATATGTGCTTGATTTATTTTAATTTTATTTTATGCAAAGATGGTA
>NC_136486.1:40997986-41040486 GCF_053919585.1 Euprymna scolopes | reverse complement strand
CCAAACTTTGACATGATCTTCCACAGGCCTTCCCTGCTGACTGAGTCGAAAGCCTTCGTGAGATCAATGAAAGTCATGTAGAGGTCTTGATATTGTTCTTTGCACTTCTCTTGGAGTTGGCGAGCGGCAAATATCATATCGATGGTTCCGCGACCTGTGCGAAAACCACATTGGCTTTCTGGAAGGTGACCCTGTTCCAGGTGTTTCAGAAGGCGGTTTAGAAGAACACGAGCTAGTATTGAAGTCTTGAGGTAGAGTTTCGCTTTGCCACAACTCTTGGAACAGTTCTGTTTGTTTGAGGATGAGATAGCGACCATCAGACTTGAATACTTCGGCTATGATGGCGTCGGAGCCAGGTGCCTTGCCAGTCAACATTTGCCTGGTAGCTGTTAAAACCACCTCCTCTGTGGGTGGTGTGTCGAGGGCATGGTTGATTGGCACTTGAGGTAGTCGTTGAATCGCTTCATCATTGATGTCTGAAGGACGATTTAGGACACTGTAAAAGTGTTAAGCCCATCTCTCGAGGATTTCATTTTTCTTAGTGATGAGTGAACCATCTGCACCGAGCAGGGGAGATGTGCCTGATGTCATTGATCAATAGACACACTTCAAGGATTCGTAGAAACGCTTCATGTCGTTCCTATCGGCGTAGCCTTGGATCTTGTAGGCTTTTTTCCTGAGCCAGATATCTTGCATGATGCGTAGTTTTTTTCTGGATTTCACTTCGCTTACCACAGTAGGCGTCTTTCTTTGAAGTGGAGTCTGGGTCATTTTGGTGGATCTTGAAGAGCCGGTGCTTCTCTGTTAACAGATTCTGTATCTCCGCATCATTCTCATCAAACCAGTCTTGATGGTTTCTGGTTTTTGGATCCAGTACCTGGAGAGCAGCGGCGTGGATTGTCTTGCTGAGAGACTACTAATTGTTGGACTCGAGTTCAGAGAGTTGCTTTGTTAGGTTGGTTTGGAGTTCTTCCTGGACTTCGGGGAATTTCAGCTTGTTGACATTCATTCGTTTAGCAACTTTTTGACCTTGTGGTCTTCTTTTGGGCTTTATTTGCAGTCTGATTTTGGAAACAATGAGGCGGTGGTCTGTCCAGCAGTCGGCACCGCACAAAGCTTTCGTCACGAGCACATTTTGCTTGTCTTTAGCCCTGACGATGAGGTAGTCAATCATGTGTCAATGCTTGGAGCGAGGATGCCTCCATGAAGTTTTGTTTCTGGTTGGGAGACGGAACATTGTGTTGGTTAAAGTCAGTCCATAGGTGGCACAGGTCCTGAGCAGCAGAAGACCATCGCTGTTGCACTTCCATATCCCATGATGTCCGATGATACCTGACCACGCTTGGCGATCCTTGCCAACACGGGCATTGAAGTCACCGAGAAGAAGGAGCTTGTCGATCTGTGGTACAGAGGAGAGGATGGGTTCGAGGTCTTCATAGAATTTGTCTTTGGTTTCTTCGGGGTTGGTCATGGTTGGAGCGTAGGCACTGATGATGTTTTTTTTTTGTTTTTTCTTTACACAGTGATCACCACTTATCAAGGCCCGGAAGCCACTCAGGGATAATGGTAATTGTAAGTACATTACGTTAGTGTGGAAATTTGACGAAGTGTTTACTTAATGGTGCGGTTCATTAGAAATTTGTTAACATTGGACTTGAAGACATCCAAGTTGCAAATGTTTTCTTGCTCAGCTGGAGCTGTAACTTGATAGTCATGAGGCGATCGTTCACGCCTTCAGGAATGATGTCGAGTTTGCCCACAAGATGATTTTTGATGGCGAATCCAACACCGGCCTCACGGCGCTCTTCATTGCTACGTCCGCTCCAGAAGAATGTGTAACCACCGCCAGATTCAATGAGCTGACCAGTGCCGGGAAGCCGCGTTTCGCTGAGACCAGCTATATCTACTCCATATCGTCCGAGTTCTCGGGCAAATAAGGCCGTTCTCCTTTCCGGCATTCTTGTCTTCGTCGTGGTTGAAGTTGGATCGAGTAGTGTTCTGACATTCCAGGATGCCAGAATGAGTTTTTGTTTGTTCTTTTGATTTCGACCGCAAAGAGGGAAGCCCACCAGCCGCGGTAAGCTGGCCAGGTTGCAGTGGTACAGGCCATGTTTGGAGAACCTTTTCTAACTCCGTTCTCAAGCTAGGAGGCAAGCAGAGCTGATCCTAAAAAGGACTGCTTGGTCGCTCAGGTAGCTGCCGGACCTCGCTGCTGTTCCAAATTCAGAACGACCATATGGCCTGAGCCGCCTATCTGCAGGTTCGCAGCTAGCAGCTTCCAGTGATTCCGCACCTGCTACCACTGCTGCTCGCCCATCACCACAGGACTTTTGTAGTTGTCAATGACTAGCGCTGGAAAGAGATTTAAGTGAAGGAGGCTTGCGCAGGACCAACCTCACTCTCTCTTCCGAAATAAGCCTCGTCCAGCGGCAGGGCGGAGTTGAGAAAGCTGGAGACCTATCCGGATGCAGGAGCTGTCGGAGAGATGCGCAGTGCGCTGGCCAACCGCCTGAGGAGCACCACTCCTGATTTTCTGTTTGGTTTTACTCCCGTAGTTAGACTGTTGTCCAGGACTGATGAGCTCCACCTGCCCAGCTGTAACCAAGCGAAGGAGGGTTTATGGGCACCTTGCACAGCACAGCAGCAATCAAGAGGTAGTGACATTCTCCTCGGACACCAGATCTCTTGATCTGGGTCTTGCTGCCGGATGTAATTTAGTTTCATACCCAGGACTAATATATATATATATATATATATATATATATATATATATATATATGTGTGTGTGTGTATACTATATATATACTATATATATATATATACTATATATATACTATATATATATATACTATATATATACTATATATATATTATATATATATATACTATATATATATATACTATATATATATACTATATATATACTACATATATACTATATATATATATATATACTAATATATATATATATATATATATATATATGTACAGAATCTTGAACAGAAGCGTGTGCTCTGTCCCAACTATCATCAATGGAGTTGAGGTTATCTCGTCAGCATCAGGCAAAGCCAAACTCATAGCCAAGAACTTTGCAGCTAATTCTACCCTTTGCGACCAAGGCCGCGAACCCCCACTATTTCCTCCTGTATCAGAAAACACGCTATGTGATATACGTATATCTGTACGTGATGTTGCCAAGCTAATCAAAAACCTTGAAACCAGTAAAGCAACTGGCCCTGACGTTATTCCAATTATAGTACTCAAAAACTTCAACGAAAACTATCTGCCATACTTACAAAACTGTTTAAACGTTGTCTAAAGAAGAATTGCTTCCCATCAACCTGGAAAATCTCATCAGTATGCCCTGTATTTAAGAATTCAGGTGATCGCTCATCCCTCTCTCAGTACAGGCCAATAAGTCTCCTGTGCGTCATGAGTAAGTTGCTGGAATCTGTGTTAAATAGAGAAGTAATCAACCATCTCAGCAAAAATAACCTTCTTAGTGACACACAATATGGTTTGCGTTCTGCTAGATCTACAGCAGATGTGTTTACAGTTATATCTCATAGGATTAGCGAATCTCTCCTGGGCCCAACTCTTTTCCTCATCTACATTTATGATCTTCCAAATCGAATCCTTACATCATTTGTAGACATTTATGCTGATGACACTACCATTCATGGTAGCACATCTAAGACAGTAAACGACCAAGTTCTCTCCGATTCTCTCTCCTCTGATCTTGAGCACGTGGTACAATGGGGAAAGGAGTGGCTGGTTACTTTTAATGCATCTAAAACCAAGCTTCTCTTTTTACATCATCAACGTTCTGATCCACATCTGACATTAATTGAAATGAATGGCTTTCGTCTTGAGGAGGCCTCAAGTTTTGACAAACTTCTGGCCTTGACCTTTACTTCTGATCTTAAATAGACCTCGTACATCAAATATGTTGCCAAGGTCGCTGGAAAAATGGTGGGATCCTTCTATTGATCTAGTAGATATCTCACTGCTGATGCAATTCTCTATCTATATAAGAGCCAGGTATGTCCAAGGATGGGATACTGTTGCCACATCTGGACAGGAGCTGCTAGAAAGGACTTATCCTGCTTTGATAGAGTTCAAAATAGACTTCGTAGCCTCGTATGAGATGTTCTTTTCTCTTCCCTGCAACCTCTATCTTACAGAAGAGATGTTGTGAGTTTGTCTCTGCTGTATCGTTATTTTCATGTAATGTGTTCGACTGAGCTTCAGTCTATTGTTCCTCCTCGCCAAACTTTCACTAGAAACACTCGTCTAGCTGAAAACACTATTAATAATTCACCCACTCTTTATCTGTGCCTAAACCTAAACGTAGATTCCATGAACAAAGCTTCTTTCTTAGAACTACACGCCTGTGGAATTGTCTTTAGTTTTCCTGCTTTCCAGCCGACTACAATATGGTTGTCTTCAAGTCTAACGTAAACAAGTTCTTGATTATCCGTTCCGCTTGTTAACAAATTTACCGAATTTCCATTTACTAACGATTACTATATTGTCCAATTTCTACTGTACACTCTGTAACCCTTATCTTCTAGTGGCCTCTTGGTCTTGATAAGTGGTGATGCCTATGTAATATATATATATATATATATATATATGTACATATATATATATATAGTTTTCCACATACAGTACTGTTTCGCAACTCATCAGTGCGGCAAGCCAGGATCGAAACCCGACCGCCCAACGCGCGCTCCAGACTTTACGATTGAGGTGTCAAAAAGGCTGACAAACACGAATTGATAATGACGTTAATTATGTAGAAAAATAAATTTTGATGCACAAAATATCGCTAGTTTTAAGGTACCACTACCGTCTTCGTAGCTCTTTAATGTTTTAGAATTTCAGGCTAAAAAATGTGTGGGAAGGTAACAACCATTTCCTAAGTATTTATCTCAGGGCTACCAAACAATTGCCACGCAAATAAGAGGAATTAAGAACTGTTAAAAGCCGAGTTCTGGCGAATACATTAGACAATCTACAGTGTTGGAACAAGCGGATATCGTAATCATTGCATAAACGCTAGTTGACTGCCTTTTAGTTATTATTTCGCAGATAGTGCCTATCCTTAAGTATTCTTAAAGGGGTTTGATAATATATAATATATATATGTAATATATATATATATATATATATATATATATATATATATATATAATTTAAATGAGATTAGAACAATAGTCTAAAGAGCAGAGTGTATTTTAATGTAATAGTAAAATTACTAATTTAATTAAAATACAGGGAAAGAAAAAGTGCTCGTTGTAATTTAGATATATAAGCTCGATAGGTAAATATCCTAAAGCTAATTTAAAACTATAAAACTAGATAAAACTAGAAATTTTTACACAATGGTCTATATAGAGTATAAAAATCTAAAAGAACTTAATAAAAATTACAAAACAACAGACAAGTCAGCACTAAATGGAATAAATAATGACGCAAAAAACATTTTAACTAAACTTAACATAGATAAATATACGGAAATAACAGTACCAGGTACCCTGAGATTTACTTTAAAAGACCACAACCAAAGCTTTAATATTAACCCTACTATTAGACTCATCTGCCCCTCAAAATCAGATATAGGATATTAGTAAAAACATATTAGATAGAATTATCCCCAAAATTAAATCTGTAATAAAATACCCACGACTGGTTTTCTAACATTCAAAATAAGAATAACGGTAAATTTCTTTTTTTTTTATATATTGAATCATATTACCAATCAATATCGCCGATCCTACTAAATAAATCTCTATTTATATAACTCACGACGAAATTAAAGTAATACTTGTAACTAGAAAGTCTTTAATAACCTTTGATAATAAGTATTGGACCAGGAAAAATACCCCTAACCATTTCAACATTTTAATGGGCTCGACAGACTCGGCTCAGATCACCGATCTAGTTGGCCTTTTCCTTTTAAATGAAATTCATTGTATACTCCACAAACAGTTCAAACTTGAAGGAGGACTATACAGAGATGATGCACTTTTCGTAACTAACTCTACAAATAATAATTACGAAAAAGCAATTAAATCTCTACATAAATTATTTAAAAATTATGGACTTACTATAAAAATCGACCCTAATAAAAAAAAATTGTTAATTTCTTAGACATAACCTTAAATCTTGAGAACTCTATCTTTGAACCCTTTCATAAACCTAACCAATCTGTACTATATGTCTATAATGAATCAAACCACCCTAAATCAATATTGAAATCAATAGTTCCCAATGTCTCTTTAAGAATTTCTAGGCTGTCTTCTAGAAAATCTATATTTAACAAAAATGAAAAATATTACAATGAAGCCCTTAAAAACTCAGGATACAATTCACAAATACAATTCATAAATAAAAATGATAGAAATATAAACTGCATTGGAAATAAACCTACTAAGAGCGTAATAACCTATAATATGGCAATATCGTCCCGTATACGAGTTAATAAAAATGATCAAAAGGCAAGAAAAGATAAAACCAAACCACAAGTATTAGATACTAATACAAATAAACAGCAAAGCAAAACCCGTAAACGTAAAAACAGACATAAGGAGACCCTATGGTTCAATCCATATTCCAAAAATCTTGAGACAAACTTAGCCAGAGAATTTTTTAAAATATTGGATAGAAACTTTAAAGCCCCCCATAGATTTAATAAAATATTCAATAAGCTACAAACTACAATTATACAAAATATAGCAGGCTGTAACTGTAGAAGAAAAAATAAATGTCCCGTACAAGGCTCATGTAAAATAAAAAAAATGTAGTCTATAGCTGCACAGTATCAAAAACCCCAAATCTAAATGAATTTAATAGCAACCATAACTCAACCACCCCATTAAATAATGACACCAACTTTAACCAATCTACCAATCAAATACAAACCAACCTACCATATAATAATCCAACACCTAATCTACTGGAAAATAATTACACTAAACAAGAGGTGATATATTTTTGTTCCACATCTGGCTTAATAAAACATAGAATTTCAACGCACAAATATTCATTTAAAAATCACTCCCTGTTGAATCAAACTACCCTATCCAAGCATATTTGGCGACTCAAGGATAACAATATTTCTTTCAATTTGAAATGGCAAATAATAGGGTCTTAAAAAGCATACAAACCAGGAGATAAATTCTTTGCACTGTGTACAAAAGAGACCCTAAAAATTTTAAAATATGAAGATATAAAAAATAGAACCACCCTATTAAATTCAAGAGAAGAATTTATTTTCGCATGCAGTCATAAACGTTGTTTTAAATTTAATAAATATAAACCACCTTAAATCATTAAAAATGTTACTTATTAATATTCAATATTAAAATTAAACTATAACTTGACATGCTTATTGATAAAAATTTTTGATCATCAATATTATTGTTATTATTAATTGATCTGATATATCGACCATTATTATATATTATTAAAATATATTCTTAACCTTAACCTATGATATATTTTTTAATTTCAATAAATAAATTATCAAATATTAAATTCAATAATTTCAAAATAGATTATAATATATTGCTTGCTTGATTTATTATTCCTTAATAAATTAAGTTAAACAGTAATTATCTCCCTTGCATTGTTTAATTAAAGAAATAAGATTATCTTCCCCTTTCTTTCTTCAGTTTTAAATTTAGCGTTTTAATCAAACGTATGCTAACCGATATAAAATATTCCATTAGCGTTTTTTTTTTTGAAAATTTATCATTTCATAAATTGGAAAGCTACAATAAACATCCATATGAATGCTTTGACCTTAATTGCTGATTTCAAAAGGCAAAGAATTAAAAGGTAAATAATTATATATATTTATATATATATATGTATGTATGTGTGTATGTATATATATATGTATATGTATATATATATGTATATATATATGTGTCTATGAATTTGATTAGAAATATATTATTATAATATTATATTTAAACCAAATTCAGATTTATAATTTTATTCTATTTTATTTCCATCTTTAACCCATATTAATTTTCTTATCGAGTAAATGCATACCTTTATTTTATTTTTTTCCAGATACATCTGCCTATACTTTTAATGCTAGCTTTATTTATGGTGTCTTTTACATATATTAAAAACCCTTCCCAATACTTTGCTGATGAGGAAACTTTGTTTGTTAAAAATAATATATATATAAATTATTGTCCGTTGCTTAATGTCTACCACAATAAAAACATTGTTTTCCGAAACGATCGTACAAATTATTGATTTTGTTGTTGTTCCTTCTTGTGAAACGGATTTTTAATTTAATTCTAATCTGAATTTTAAATTATCAATCACATTACTGAATATATATATATATATATATATATATATATATATATATATATATATATATATATATATAAGTGAACGTGTCCGTGTGTGTCTCTGTGTGTCTATGTGTACGGTACTGGCAAAAAACCGATCACATCGATTTTCCCAAATCTCAGTACCGTGTATATCAAATTTCGAGTCTCTAGGCTAAAAATTGACAGAGTTATTGTATAGGGAAATGTACACACAAACACACACACGTTCACTTTTATATATATATATATATATATATATATATATATATATATATATATATATATATATATATATATACTAGCATTTCAGTCCGGCGCTGCCCGGGTGTTTGGAGGTGTATGTTGAGCAAAAAAAAAAAAGAAAAGAAAAAAAAGCGGTCAATTTTTTTAAATTTGAACCCTATTATGACCCCTGAACATTTATTGTTTTGGGCTCAAATCAAGTTATTAAGTTAGATCCATTTCCAAGAAACCTATATCTATATCAAGTATTTAGACCCAAAATTGTCGGAGGAGTTATGTAGAGTTCTCAAAGGTCAAATCGTTGAACTTTGATCCGTTAGCAGCCACATTTCTGGCCAAAACCCAATCACATAGATATTTCCAAATCTCAGTACTCTGTATATCAAATTTCGAGTCTGTAGACTAAAAATTGACAGATTTATTGCGTAGGGAAATGTACACACACACACACACACACACGCACGCACAGACACGTTCACTTATATCTATCTATCTATCTATCTATCTATATATATATATATATATATATATATATATATATATATATATATATATATATATATACGACAGACACATGTTTTCTTGGCTACGTCTCATCAGAGTAACTAGGTATAACAAGATTTGTAATCGGGGCCCCATATATATTGCTACGTACAAACCGGTTCGAAATCGTAAAATGATAGCGAATAAATTCTCACTTCTTCAAACATGCCTATGGTATAGGGGAACTGTACATACCGATACATTCTTATACGCTAGAGAGATGTGCTAGCTGGAGAGAACCAACAGTCTTTCATACTATTTGTCGATATGAAACGCACCAACACGCACTGAGGTCGATAGTCACAAAAATCGATATTATAGTAAAAGTACGCCGACAATATGACTTTCTTCATGTATTCATAATGCAAACGGCAGCCAAGAAAGAAAAGCGGTCAGTGTCTGCCTCAGACTAACATCATGAGGTTAAGCTAAGTATTATTGTAATGATGATTTGACGTCTGTCTTTAAAACTACGTCATATTATTTTCAAATCTATTACGTCATGTTTCGGAATTTCTTAGATAATAGTTCTAACTGTTCTCGTGTGTTATTCTAACAACTACAAGATCTGTAAGGAATTTGGAACAGGAACCCTTAATTAATTCACGAGAGTAGCTTTCCTTGATCGATTAAAAGTCTTAAAAATTTCTTAACTCTATTCTTAGTATCGTTGTATAGTAGACGTTGGCGAATCCCACAGCAGCGGCCAAAGAACGGAAGGCCACGCAGCAACAGATTTGTCGTTATAAATGTACTGTGAATTATATGTAATACACACACACACACGACTACTAGACGAGCAATTAAGACATTTAGAACACGGGGACAATAGCCAGTTAAACGCACAGGTAGATAGCACACACATTTTACAACATTCGTTACACCACGGATACATTGCAGACGAGTAGAAAATAAAGATTATTGAGTTCAACAAGGCGCACCTGAAGAAGATCGAAAGTAACGTAGTATAAGAATAGTAGTCGAAACAGTGGAAATTATATGCGTCTAATGTGTTTATGAGTTTATCTTTTTTACGATCACAAAGACATAATACCTTAGTTTATTAATATAATTTTTGACTCTTAATTAGATATTGATCATATTGCTTTGATTACAATGTGAAACAACCTGGAGGCAAATAAGGGGATTAAAATATAATGATTTCTTTATCAGAGGGGCATTTATTTTCGATGAAACCAACAAGTATTGTTTCGGAAATACACACACACGCGCACGCATATACACACGCACACACACATACATATATATAGTTTCAATCTTGGCTTGGGGGGTTGCTAGTATAGCCGCACTAAAGAGCTGTGATATAGCGAAAAGATCTGTCTACGGATGACTTTATATACATGTATGTATATATAGATATATACATACGTCTTTCTCTCTCTCCCTCTCCCCCTCCCCCTCTCTCTCTCTCGCTCGCTCTCTCTCTCTCTCTCTCTCTCTGTATATATATATATATATATATATATGTGTGTGTGTGTGTGTGTGTGTGTGTGTGTGTGTGTGTGCGTGTGTGTTAGACTTTTTATCCCGTTTACTTAGAAAGAGCCATTTATCTCAAATAGATGTTTGAACATGGTCAAAATTGTGCTCATTTTCGCATTAAATACTAATCCCTATTAATGCCTAATTATGCATTAACATAAATCATTATACTTTGTCCGCTGCACCTTATCCTTACAAAGGTCTATACTAAATCACATCCAAATCGGTTCAGAAGTTTCCAAGAAAACATCTGGAGTAAATGTGGTCTAAATTCAAATGCGGGAAACTTGAATAGGTATAAATACTTTACAGAAAAAGAATTTCTACTTTTTGGAATTAAACTTTACTTATTGAAAGAATCGCGTGTTTAAACTGTAATTCCCGACGCGATGAAAGTCCACACGTGCGCCGTATTCTCTGCCAATTGACAAAGAGATTTTACGTGAACTGACTTCCACATTAAGACAATGAAGAAACGCTGTACAAAGTTGAAAATTTCAGTCTTAACGATTTTATTTTCATTAATTTCTTGACAAATTGCACTTTTAATTTTACATGCTTACGTTTCTTAAGGTATTTGAATACTCCATGACATCTCCCTTACGTCTATACTAAACATATATATATATATATATATATATATATATATATATATATATATATATATATCCCGTGCATTCTTATAGTAGAATTTTACCCCATTTTACTCACCCCTATCGGCTCATCCACTCTAGCCCCAACATACCCCATTTATATAAGTGCCGTCCCTCCACTTTTTGTTCTTTCCTTCATTCTTTATGCTTTATTTTTCATTTATCTTTCCTCTATTTAATTGTACATTTCCATCGTAATGTAAGCTAAGCTAGATGTCGCATTTCTCGTATCTGTAACGTAGCTCCCTTTTCCTGTTCTGGCGAGAATCATTAGTCTTCGAAATACTTACATATAAAGAACGTTTATACGCCTGGTTCTACATCATGCTTCTCCCTTATTGAACTGACAAATGACTTCATATATACCTATATTTATTTTACTTTGTTTCAAACTCCTCCCCCTCTCTCTATCTATCTCTCTCTCTCTCTCTCTCTCTCTCTCTCTCTATATATATATATATATATATATATATATATATATATATATATATATATATAAGCTCAGTATATATAAGCTCGCTGTTTGTTTGTAAAAGTGGTGGATGGATGTTTGTTTAAATAGACATTCGGATAGGTTATCTGCGGGCATCGCTTCTGTGGTCGAGTGGGAGAACTGCCGACTGTCAACACGACGGTTGTAAGTTCAATCCTTGGCTTGGGAGAGGTTCTAGTTTAGCGGCACTGATGAGTTGTGATACAACGAAACAGGGCTGTATGTCGATGACTACAATATATATTTATTTTTTATTACCGTTTTATCTGTTTGGCTAAATATGTTTCTGATGTTGGACCATGTTTATGATCCGACAGCTTCGTCAGGCCGCGCAGTAATGGTGGTAGTCATTGGAAAAGGGGTGTTTTTAAGAAAAAAAAGAAAGGGGGAGGGGGGAGGCGAGTGCTGACAATATTTCAGTTTTGATGGTTAAAGATACATTCGATTGTATTGTGTGGGGGGGTTAGCAGATTCAGCTAGACGCGGGTGGAGATATATGGATATAGTGAGGAGAAGTGGAGGGAGGATGATAAAAAGAAAAGTGAAGGAGGTAAGGACAGGAGGGGGAGAAGTATCAATATTTTGGTTTTAAATTTTAACTGGCTTTTGTTTTTTTCGCAAGGTATATTAAATAGATGGGAGAGGGAGAGAGAGGGAGAACGAGAGGGAAAGAAAGGTAGAGCGAGAGGGAAAGAGAGGGAGAGAGAGAGAATAAAAGGGTTAGTGTAGATGTCATTTTTTTTACACATACAATGTTCGTTTAAATGTGTGTCTTTGCACGTTAGCTAGTTCCTTGTCGTTTATAATGGGTTTATTTTATATTACGTAGGTTAACGCACGGGCACATTCGCATTCATACATATATATATACATATGTACACTTCTAGGCAACCACATACAGACACATACGTACACGCACACATATACAAACAAAGTAAATGCAGACATATATGGGTTCATAAGTAGACATACACACATATACACAATTCTTATGTACACTCATAAAATGTATGTAGTCACATATACACATATATATGCATATGTATACACACAGGCCCACTTATATAAGTATATGTGGAGATAAGGTCTTAAGTAAGAAACAGATGTACATACACACATACATACACATACATATGCATCCACTCTTACACACGTATATGCAATTACATAAATATAGATATTAATAAGTGTTAATAAAATTATAAGCACGTACACACATATAGGCACACATATACAATCATATACATATA
Organism: Euprymna scolopes; assembly: GCF_053919585.1. Lineage (NCBI taxonomy): Eukaryota > Metazoa > Mollusca > Cephalopoda > Sepiida > Sepiolidae > Euprymna > Euprymna scolopes. The sequence continues at coordinate 41,027,441 of NC_136486.1, read as the reverse complement.
TATATACATATTCATATATATATATACATATACATATTCATATATATATATACAGACATGTCCAAATTTATACGAAGTAAATAAGGTAAAGTTAGGACAAATAGACAATAATAGATAAATAGATAAGAATAATAATATTAAAAAATATATAAAAAATAAATAACATTATAAACTTTTAAAATTTTGAATTTTAAAATTTTAGAAAAGATTAAAATTAAAGAAAATAAGCAGATTGTTGTGGTTATACTGCGAGGTTAGGCAAATGCATCGCAAAGTTTCCATATATATATTGGGTGGGCCCCCAATCTGGTGCATTGGGAATATACATACATACATGCACATATACACACATATATATATATATATATATATATTTATATATATATATATACATATTCATACATACATATAACATATATCTACACATATATACACAAACATGCACCTACCTGTACCAAGCAAACAAGGCAAAGCTAGGAAAAGAAGGTAATTAATAACAGATAATAATAGATAAATAAATTAATAAATAAATAAATAGATAAATAAATAAATAGATAAATAAACAAAGAAAATAGAGAAATGTACGGGCGCAGTTGACGAGGAGAGACCGGGTAGATGCATCGAAAATTCACATACATATGGGGTTGGCCACCAACCTGGCGCTTTGGGCAGTGGCTTCGTTTCAATTTCAGAGTTAAATGCATCGCTGATACAGGCACACATACACATATTATATAAACACAAATTTGCACACAAACTTAGGTAACAGCTGTATTCGTACATAGATGTTCAGCCATGCACACCTACAGAGACACATGTATATATGTAGATATAAACAGCTAGATGCACGCAAACACACATCCGTGCTTACGGACACAGATATACCTATATCCACACATGCATCCATATACGATACACAGGCGCACATTCCCACATGCGCGCACACAGAAACGCACACACAAGCAAACAAAAGGATACACACACACACACACACACACACACACACACACACATATATATATATATATATATATATATATATATATATATTTAAGTTTGTTTTTGAAATGTCGTTACTTTCAATGTATACCGTTTTCGTTTAACGGGTCTAGATTGTTATTTTAAATCCAGTCACTGTTAATTTTGAGTTACGCTCAATGTGTCTATTTAATAGGGGAAGAGCATATATAGTGCAAAATTTTGTTGAATATTCAAAGACTCACATTTTTTTTTTATAACTTTCGTTTACTTCCTGGATTTTCCATTACAGCTGTTTCATTAATGGGTAGGCAATTTAACGATTTATGTTTTCATAAAAATATCTAGTCCCCACCAACTTCTTCAGATGTTTATCCATTAGATTTTTACAACAAAAGGTATATTTTTAACATGCTGGACATCGTATTCAAGTAAAAAGATTTCCAAAGCCCTACTTCCTAACTTCCTCCATTTTTTGGTGTTATGTTATTGACCACTTTAGCAGTATGGATTAAGGAATTAAAGGAAAATAAAACGTAATATAAATTAAGATGGTCAATAATTGATAGGGGGGAATATAAACCTAGCAAATCGAAAAGATGCAACCTATGTATATTAAAATCTTACCATATACTAATATCAAAAGAAAAATATTAAACAAACGGCTAGATGTAATCCATGGGTGTTTGCACAGAAACAGATATTTAATTTCACGCACTAGAGCAGATTAGGAAAAAAAATGCAAGGGAGGTAATCCTAGATATAAAAAATGATACCACGAGAGTGACCTCCCCTGAATCGGGTAATATAATACGAATTCAAACACCAAGCAAAAAAAAATATTAAAATAAACACGCATAAATATAGGAATAAAATTATATAAAATTATATGATAATTGGAAAAAACAAATAGGAAAAAAGGGAAAATTAAAACAAAAATAAATAATTAATAAATAAAAAATAAAAATATGAATGTACGGGTTAAAACGGAACACTATCTTTCATAAAATATTTTATGTTTGTTAAATATTTCAGGTTTAGAGGAGTTAGTACTAAGTCTTTTTTCGATAGATGCAGGGACATGTTTAATGATATGTTTTGGGTGGTTCGATAGTGGATGTATATAGAGTGGGCAAGTATTGTCTTTAGTGTAAGGTTCGTATGAGTTATTTGAGAAGTTGAGAGTTATATCGAGAAAGTTAACAGTTTTTACGTTAGATTTAATGTCCAGTTTTAGAATAATTCTGTTCATTTCTTTAGTTAGGGTTTTTTTTAGTTTTTTGCATTTAGACCATTTGAATTTTCAACTACGATAAGGCCATCATCTCTATATAGCCCTATGTTTTTGTTATTCATAGGTTTTGTGAGATTATATAGAATGAAGAGACCAACTAGGTCGGTTGCTTCTGCTGAATCCAGAGATCCCATTGACAGATCAAATGATCCGGGTTGGTTCTTCTTAGTCCACTGGGTGGTTTGGCTGATTAGTACTGTTTTTCTAGATTTTTTATGATCTCCATTTCGGATGGTTGAAGCAAAATCCAATGCTTCGTCAAACAGTTCTTTTGATATTGAAGGATAGTAGCTTTCAATGTCGAACTGGATGAATGCGGCCTTCTTTTTGTTTTGTATATTATTGAACCATCGAATGGTGTCATTGGTGTTAATCCATTGGTTTAGTTCATATTTGGGTTTTATTTGTAAATTAATTCTTTCTAATATTCTTTTGCTTATTCTCCCTATTTCTGTCTTCGTGGGGTTTATAAGTCTCGTTTGAGGTTTTATTTCAAAGTTAGGTTTATGGTCCTTAAGTATAATATATGCTTCCTTACTTGATAGTTTTCCTACTCTCTTGCTAATTTAGAGTGTGTCAGTGATGTTTTTGCTATCAAAGTTGATGTCCTTGACTAAGTCTGTATCTGATTTTTTATAGTTTGTGATAATGTTTTCCTTAAGTAGTTTTACGTACTTTTGTTTGTGAATTTTGTAGAAGTTTTGTGTTTTATCAGCTTTGACGTACACTAATGTGGAGGTGTTAATGTTTTTGATAGGTTTGTCTAGGTGATGTTGGAATGAGTTTTTTCTATGGTGAAGGATACTTTGTTTGTAAGTTCCATAAGGTCTGTTTCAAAATAGCGGATTTGGTCGATAGTTGGGGCTGTATCTTGGTTGGCGAATCCGTGGTAATCCGTTTGGTTGTGCTTTGTATTTTCAAAAAGAAATATGCCTTCCATCGCATTCTTCTAATTAGTATATATATATATATATATATATATATATATATATATATATATATTATATTATTATTAGTATATATATATATATATATATATATATATAGTAATTTATAAAATATATATGGCGATTCAGCTACACTGAATATTCTGCGTTTCATCCACTATAGGATTCGTCAGGCTTATGCGCGAATTCTGTGGTTGTTTCTTGTTTTTATATATGTTGAGGATTTTTAGTTAGCCAATCAGCTTTCTGGTATCCACTGCGCCCCTTCCTATCAGCCAATGGGCATGCATTTTATCGAACAAAGGATCTGTTTTAGAACTAGGTTAGTGGTTTAAGGTAGATCTTTTCCTCCCTTTTTTATATATATATATATATAAATATACCTATGTGTACACACATACATGCACATATATATACATATATATATACATATATGTGTGATCGTTTATGTATACTCATGTTTATTTAATTTATTTATTTGTTTGTTTTCTATTGTTATTGTTAGTTTTAAAGCTGTTTTGTATCGCTATCCTAGAGTAAGTTTTATTTTATGAACACAGTTGTTTGCTATTTCTCGTCTACAGTTTAATAGATTTTGGGGTTCTTTAAAATACAGGATAGCAAATTTTTCATGGCGGCATAATTTACATGGGTCGTCTAAATGTCTGCACGTGGTAGCTTGTCTTATTATTTTCCATTCGACTACCGGCGAATGTCCGTTTTCTTTGAGTTCCCAATATTTATTCGCTAGTGTTGTTTTTATACAGTGTTTTTTTTATTTTTGAATGTACTTTTGTGGTCATAGTATCGGGTTTTGAAATCTAAGGAAGTCATGCCTACGTAGACTTCTTGTTATTCGGGTTTTCTTTCGCAAATATATTATGACCATACTCTGACCACAAAAGTACATTCAAAAATAAAAAAGCACCGTATAAAGACAACACTAGCGAATAAATACTGGGAACTCAAAGAAAACGGACATTCGCCGGTAGTCGAATGGAAAATAATAAGACAAGCTACCACGTGCAGACATTTAGATGACCTATGTAAATTATGCCTCCATGAAAAATTTGCTATCCTGTACTTTAAAGAACCCCAAAATCTATTAAACTGTAGACGAGAAATAGCAAACAACTGTGTTCACAAAATAAAACTTACTCTAGGATAGCGATACAAAATAGCTTTAAAACTAACAATAACAATAGAAAACAAACAAATAAATAAATTAAATAAACATGAATATACATAAACGATCACATACATATGTATATATATATATATGTATATATATGTGCATGTATGTGTATACACATAGGTATATTTATATATATATATATATAAAAAAGGGAGGAAAAGATCTACCTTAAACCACTAACCTAGTTCTAAAACAGATCCTTTGTTCGATAAAATGCATGCCCATTGGCTGATAGGAAGGGGCGCGGTGGATACTAGAAAGCTGATTGGCTAACTAAAAATCCTCAACATATATAAAAACAAGAAATAACCACAGAATTCGCACATAAGCCTGACGAATCCTATAGTGGATGAAACGCAGAATATTCAGTGTAGCTGAATCGCCATATATATTTTATAAATTACTAACTAGCTCTACCTACATATTGAGCACTTTTGAAGCAAATACTTAAAGTTTACGCATAAATCTATACTTTCGTATATTAAATTTATGTGAGTAAATGAAGTAGTTATATATATATATATATATATATATATATATATATATATATATATATATATACATTACACCCCCCTCCCGTCGATTTCGACGCATGAACTCTGCAACAGCAACTAAGTTGCTCGGAAATTTACACAGATGATTTGTTTATCGTGATGAAAGCATTATGCAGAGCCAACCCACTTTTTGGTACAACTACTTATCTCTGTCGATGCAATGGCTTCCACAAGACATATCACATATGAGATCTCAGGTTTTACATCAGAGGTTTTCTTCTCCTACATGCATGTCTTAACGAAGACTGGAGGTGCATCTCTCCCGGTTAATTAAACGCGCCTTCAGATACCAACCTGGAAATTTTATGTCACTGGCGTGGTACATTTAGCGCCTAGTCTTCCCAAATAGTCACCCATGGGGTACTGGCCAGGCTCATCGTTGCTTAATTTTGGTTATCTGGCGATCAATTTTTCAGTACGGCATAATGACGGTAATCTAGCGATGAATTTTTACACGGCACAATTACGTTGAAACACCGGAGATATATATATATATATACATATATATATATATATATATATATATATATATATATATATATATATATATATATATATATACACCGCGTGTATTTAAGGAAACACTGTCAAAAATAATGCATAGTAATAAGTAATAATGATTATAGTAACGATTTTGAGTAATAACGATTATAAACGTATAAGACTCCTAAAATCCGCTATAGAATTTTTGCAGAAACACTTGTCGTAACGGATATAAACTGCTAAGTAGTAATCAGTTATAAATCTTAAGTGAAGGTTCAATTCTTAATTCTGGCGATACTTAGAATACTATTGCGAATCACTTAAATCTTCTACCCGATCATAGCTGAGTGAAAGATAATCCAGGAATTAAAGGTTATCTTCAAAATTTTGTAGAGATTCCCAGGTTCGGCAGAACGATTCCTGAGTCAAAACAAGATCGGAGTTTATATCGGCTTAAATATTATTATGAATTTAGGAAAACAGCTGCTAGACATAAGTTTGAGTAATGTGGGTTATATTTAATTTAATTTAGTTTTACTTAAAATTGTAAAATGGGATGGAAGCACTTCAGAAAAGTTCAGATAACTCTGATTTTTGTGAATTTTTTTTTGATAAATAGACATTAGACATCAATTAATAAATATTCCAGTTTCTTTTCGAGTATTTGAAAGGGCTGCTGTAATATGGACACAAGTTCCCACTTAAAAAATCAGAAACTCCAGATTTGCATTAAATTTGATCCATAATCCTTGAATACGAATAAAAAATTCTGGATTTAGATTTTTTTCAAAAAGTCTTTTAAGCTCTAAAGTTTAGAAACTATTTTCTGAATTAAAATCATATGATTGGATTTGATAAAAAATGGAATGAGAATTCTAGGCATAAGTTTAAGTAGCTAGTAGTGTTGGGGCGATTAAATCGGGAATCGAAAAAAATCAGAACATTTTGGGGTATCAGAATCAGAAAAATTGGTGTCTATTTTCCAATGCCAAAACGATTCTTTTAATTGTCTTTTTTTAAATTTTATTTTTTTAAAAGCAAAATCTTCCATTGCTGGTAATAATGATAAAATAATAAATATTTATTGATTTTAAAATACCAGTAAAGCTAAAATCCATAGTTAATCCTCAACAAGAGTTTTTTTTTTACGTTTAGGAAAATATCTGCATATTTAACATGTGTTTTTAGGAATCTCAGGGAAAATAACAATCATATTATATATTTAGAGATTTGTAAAGAATCGGAATCGGAATCGGTAATTTTATCGGAATCGGGAATTTAGCACGGAATCAGTGATTGTATTGGAATCGTGAAAATATTGGAATCGTCCCATCACTAGTAGCTAGTATTATCTTATTTCTGTAAGGGGACATAGATCTACTGTAAAACAGTTCTGTTCTGGTAATTCATTTGTTATTCTCTAGTTATTTATAAAAACATACACTTTGCTTTAGTTACTAAGGCCCAAATGACATAATCTTGTATGATTCTCCAGAAATCCTAAGAAGTCTACCAATAGTAAACCAACGCTAATGTATCACTCAATTTTACAAATTCCATTTTGTTTTGGTTCCCTTTTTCATCCATTCTTCTATTGGTTTGTTCTCGACACTCAGTGTTTGTTGCCTTTTTTTCCTCCTCATCTAACCCAATCACAGGGGCGTATCTTAGTGTCACTTGTACTTTATATTAGCAGTCTAGCATCAACAACCCCACCATCACCACCTCCTCAATATTACGAAAGAGACACATCTAACACCTCAGATGTTTGTTTCTCCATTCAAAAAGCAAAGTCGAGCATCAACTTAATCGGCTTGCCCCGAGTTTAGTGTTAGTCGGTCGCTTCATCTATTTGTCACGTGAATAATTCCAACTTAACTCTATAATCCTCTACCTTCTACTCCTGCACTCATGTCCACAATCTTCTTCTTCTTCTTCTTCTTCTTCTTATTATTATTATTATTATTATTATTATTATTATTTTCCACCTCCTATCTCTTTCCTTATTCCTTCATCTTACTGCTAAACATAGTTTCCTCTTCCTTCATCTCTTTCCCACAATCTCATTCCCATGAATCTCCTTCTCCTACTTCTTCTTCTTCTTCTTCTTTTTCTTATACTTCTTTTCTTCTTCTTCTTCATCTTCTTCTTTACCTACTACTACTACTATTACTTCTGCTACATATTCACGCCCTCCATTAAATTATTTTTCTATTCTTCTTGGTCATTTACTGCATTGTCTGAATGGAAATTTGAATTTCTACATATATATTTTTACTTTTTTATTTACTTTTCAATTCTGATTTACCATAGTATTTTGGTAAGAATGCTGTTAGAAACACAAGTTTCTTTGGTTTGTCACGTTTACATTTAAAATAGCATTTTCGTTCTTGTGTCACGCTTGTTTGACGTTGATTTTTTCTTAGTTTTTGCAAATTGATTTACTGTATTTTGCTATTTGGTTCTCCATAGCAGAATGAGATATCTCCTGATTGAACAGAAACAGATGCATCAAAGGTGAGATTTTGAAAACCAGGCTACTAGTTGAAGTGCAATAGGTGAAGTGCAATAAGCGAAGTGCAATAGGTGAAGTGCAATGGGCGAAGTGCAATAGGTGAAGTGCAATAGGTGAAGTGCTCTAGAAGTGCACTCTAACAAAACATGCCTGACTAGTCCAATGTCCTGTTGTAACGTTTTCATTAAACAGAATAAAAGAAGTATTCATACATATGTGCGCGTGTTTTTACCTGCTTGTCTGACGCTGTTTCTTTTCACTTCGTTTCATGATTGACCCTCGACTATCGTGTCTGTTCCACTAAGATTAATAAAAATGTTCATGCAGGAAAGACACAAGATGAGTTTTCTTCGAGGTTTTATTTGGAAAAACTTTCTTCGGAGATAGAGTTACAGACTAAATAACTAAATAATTATTTCCTACTGAACTTAATATTTTTATGTAACCAAATGAGTGACGCAGATGGACAGACATCGCAATAACATTTGCCTAAGATTATTGTAGGTAATGGTCATGTCCCGTTCGCATGACTTCCCAGAAAGAACTAATCTGAAAACAGCTTTCCCCCCCCCCCCCTCGAAAAACGTAACGTTATTCATCAGCGTTCGACTTTGTTTGACCTCTTGTTTCCTACCTTGTAAATTATCTTTCATTCAACTCTGGGAACGATTATATTTTATCGGTCTGGGTTATCATACACTTAATGTGGTCCTTGTCAAAATTACACTGGTGAACTTAATTGCCATTGATTCCTAATATGTAGCACTGCTCAAATTTTTAAGTTTAGGGATTAACTAGATTTAGAATGACATGGAAAATATAGAACTTCCAAATTGTTTGCTAAAAGTTTGTTTTTGACTTAAGACTGAAATAGTAACCGTTGCCATCTCTGTCTCAACGACTGTGTGTGCTAGGGTTTCGGGTAGAAGGCAAAAGAGTCTTAAGTTTCGTGTTACTATCCCGCTACCTTTTATGCAGTTATAAATAATAAAACTAATGAGCCTTAATTAAGACGAAACACACACATATATATATATATATATATATATATATATATATATATATATATATATATATATATATATATTAACAAATATTTTTGCTAGTATGTATAATGAAAATGTTTATTTTTCTCATGGACAACCGATTGTGTAAGTACGTCTCTTTCGTCTCGCAACAAATAAGATAATGCTTAAAAAACTAGAGAATAGGAAATATACTAGATTATCCCACGAAGGACGGATACATGATCACAGACACAGATATAAGCTAGTCTCTTTTTAAAAAAAAGAGGAGACGGTATCTGAAAGGAGAACTATTCGATGAATTAACATATTCGACAAAATCACCTCTACAAAAGATTAGGTAATTCCTAGGAGGATGGTCTCTTGAGAACATAATTAACTTTAGATTACCCCCTCTCCTTAATTGACCATTTAAAAATAGTACGATAGAACAAATCATAATATTATTAATATAGTTTCGGCTTTAAACAGACATATGCTAAATCGCCATGAGTCATATATATATATGGGCCGTAATTGTCTCGAGTAATCTCGTCAAAAGTCGCTTAGTAGTTAAGAGACAAAAAGGGGCCGTAAACTAAACAAAAGGTTAGCTTAACTAGTGTTGCCTCGAATAATCTCGCTATAAGCAGTTAAGAGACAAATAAGGCGTAGGACTAAGTAAGGGCATACACTAACTAGTTTGGTCATGATTTTCGAAGAGAAGGTTTTAACCAAAAGAAAACTATTTCGGCAGTCGGGGTGGAAATCTATCGAGCACAAAGAGGGAAATATTATTGGTATGACTGATATGATAGGTACGAAGATTCGAGAGTTGCGTACGAAAATGCGAAAAGAATGCATAAGATGAATTCGCACGACGGAAAGAAAAGTAACAAACAAAGCAGGGTATACAATGAACAGTATAACATATCTGTCATTGAGACTGTCTACAAGCAATAAACTGACTTTATTACTAAAATAATATTATCTCGTTTCAGTTTGAGGAATTTACAGACTCATTACCAAAACTCAAAGAATATTCAAGGACACTTGAAGTTGGCCTTGTCTCGATTTACCCTGCTTTGTGACATCTTGTTAACATTTTAAACTTTAATTTTAGACACTAAAGCCGAACAGTATTTGGATTTATGTATTAAGGTTTTCGTGTGAACTTTTTAGTTATCTTTTCTTTTATTACCTTTTATTACTCGTGGTCGGAGAAGCACGTATTCGAGACGTGTTCGACACACAAGAGAGCAGAAATCAACATTTTACACACGTGGCCAGAGAGTGACAGGGCAAGACGTCGTGTCCTAAACATAGCCGGACAAAGACAAAGTATTATGTGTTCGAGACGGCAGAATTTTGTTAAGCACATTGGAGTACGAGAAGGAAGGCATTATTCTGGAATGTACCTATAAATAAATGACTGTTGTTTCAACTGAAAAATAATTAGTCGAATCTTTCCTTGTTTTTTCCCTTGCGACTGTCTGCATACAACATGTGTGTCCCGAGTGCTGACATGTAAAAACAATAACGAAGGATTTTCATGTCATTCTCGAATAAACATAATGAAAAGCCTCGTGCCTTTGGGTTAGGTCTGTAGGCCAAAGATGGGTGGTGACATTAAAAACATGGTCGAATCATGCAAGTGTTGTGCTTTAATGGTAAATTCACTCCCCCCCCGAGCACGTTTAAACCGTGATCCAAAACAGACTAAGCCTGGACTAAAATTTATATGATTTATAAAATTTATCTGGAGGATTGGTATTGTTTAATTGTGATGACCAGCTACAAAAAATGACCAAAAGTTCTCAGATGTAAAAGACTCACTACTGGGGTAGTTATTTTATTACCCCATGAGCTGTCCACTGCTTAATAAGTGACAGCAGAACACAATTTACGATTACGGATTCAAGAGTTCTGTGAGATGTTCCAAATTAATCATACCACAACTCCCTAGTACCATTCATGATCTAATGGAATGGTTGAACACTTCGTTGACACCTTAAAATGAACCCTCGAAAATGCATGCGGCACACCTACAGAAACGACATTACAAGACTTACTACGGGCTTTCACGATCACGCCTGATACTAACACATCATCAACAATATTCCCAGCGGTGGAAAATAAGACCGGCCTTCGAAGAACTGTTACCAAAACAAACAAAATTAAGGGCCTCTATTGTGTCTAAGAAACATTGCGTCTCAGGAAAAACGTAATCCTGGGAACAGGGCACATGAGACAAGACTTTAAATATCAAAAAGATACACCTCAATCAGATAAGAAAGCGTCGGGTGAACGATCCAAACTGCAACTCGCGAAGATGAAGGGTTATCGAGATGATATACGACATTTTTGGGGAAGAAAAAGTAATACACGGATCTTTTAAACATCGATCTTAAAAGAAAACGTATTAAGTGACCCCCGCTAAATAAAAAGCTTGGGATGGAGATTATGATAAACTTTGCTAACCATTATATAAACCACGAGGCCATATTTTCGTAAGGGAAATATGGCGATCTAACAGACTATCTAACTTACCAGTCGGAAAATAGCGACAATCTTTATTTGTATTTCATTTTATTGTCCAATATATTCTTTCTATCTAAATCTATTGTTCGGTCGGCTTTTGTGCCCCTTTCTTAGGGACACAACAGTTTTCTTCTTTTTTTTTTCCTATTTAAAATTATTTGTTGCAGGTTAGCTATATAAGTTATGTGGGTTGGCGTCCATATTCAATGACTTTTAAGATGTTGGCTATCATCAAAATTTTCGTTCATTCTATGGTATGAATTTTCCACGTTATTTTATGTTTCATAGTCTTTTAACCATTTTGGTTTTTGGAGACTGTTCTAAGTGCTACTACAATTATAGGAATTATCGTGATCTGCTTTTTATTATTTATCCTCTCCAGTTCTCTGACAAGTTCCATCTATTTGCTTTGTTTTATTTATTTATTTTATTTTATTATTTTTTTTGTAGTGGTGACGCCTTGCTTTTAACCCTGTGGAGTGTTGGGACGTCAAAACGGAAGATTTGGCAGTTTTTCCCCATTACTATTATTATTCCCGGTTACTTTGCTTGGATAAATCTGTCAGCTTGTACTACCATGCCACAAAGGATTTTGTGAATTTCAATTTCTAGTAGTATTTCTAATCGATGTTGTAAATTAAAAGTGAAAATAAAAAAAGAATCTATCACAAAATAATAACAAAAGTAAGAGAAAAATCATTTGGTTCACACCCCCATATAAGCAGATGCTGAAAATAAAATTTCTTTCAAATGGCATTTAATTTGACCTATTTCAGTTTGAAATAATATTTATATCTTATTTAATAGGCGTATGTTAAGATACAAATCGGATATATGTACAAACTGCATGGACATATCTTAAAAACTGTTTTCTTGAATATTTTTGTTTTGTTTTGTTTTGATTTTTAATCTCTCTGTCTATTTATTTATTTATTTATTTATTTATTTTCTTTTATGTTTGTCGACTGGAGCTGCGCGGGGAGTGAAGTGTTCAGAACTGTCTTTCCTTTTAGAAACCGGTCGGCCATCGATATTGGAGGTGTGCCAGGACCACACTATCGTTCCTACCAATGCAACAGACAATAATATCAGTCTTTCGGTGTGCGTAGTATTGATCGTCGCACAAGCCCTCGATTCAACCCCTGCAGTCATATTGCTTCAGATCTTAGTTTTTACCCGGCCCATTCTACTACCTACGCCACAGCAACCTTCCAGCCCCTTCATGTTATCGATTTTTCGTATTTTCTTTGTTCATACAATTTCGTCTTATTACTTTCTGATTAAGGCTGTCTTCTTCTTTTTTCTTCTTCTTCTTCTGCCTTTTTATCTTCTCCTTTTTTTCCATCTTCGTCGTCTTCATTTTTCTTCTTTTTCACCTTCTCCACTTTCTCTTTCTTTCTCTTTTTCTAGACCTTATTTTCCCCCTCTTCTTCACCTTTATTTTCGTTTTAAATATATTCGTCTGTCAGTTTCTCTTTTCTTCTTTTACTTGGCGATTTTTTGTTTAGTTTTTCTTCAAGTTCCTTATCACACTCTTTTCTCTTCTCGTTCTCTTCTCCTCTCTCTGCCAAACTTATGTCTTCCATTTTCTTTCTATCTCTCACCATTGCTGTATACTATTTGCCTTTTCATTCTCTCTGTCTCTCTCTCTCCCTCTCTCTCTCTCTGCGAGCCTCTTTTAACGTTCACCACTCTTTTCCTTAATGTTTTTCTCACACGTTTATGATTTTCATTTTTCTTCTTTTTATACTCTTTTGCATTTTCCCACATTTTCATAGTGTTAACTGTCGCCGCTTTTTATTTACCCGGTTTCCCATGAGAGTAAAGTCAGTTTAACGCGCCGAGAACTCTAATGATCACCCCGCCTAAAAAGCACAAGTTCGTTTTCAATTCATTAGAAATTGTCTTAAATTATTTCGTTCGCCGTTTTTCTCCCCGCTTTTCTTTTTCATCTTTTCTCCATTCTTTCATTCCTCGTTTTTTGTTTGTTTCTTCTGCTTTTATTAGTTTTACTGTGTTCTATACTCATCATTTTATCTTTCTTCATTCATTCATCGTTGTACTTTTTTATTCCTTTCCTTTCTTTTTTGTCTACGTCTTCCTTTTCTTTCATTCACCGTTTTTGAAATTACGGTTGTTATGTAGTTAACGGCAAGGACTGGCGAGCTCGGTATTCAAAATTTAAATTCAGTACGTTTCACGAAATCACTTTGTATTAGGATGTTGGCAACCTTCACATGGTCCCTCCCGTAAGTACCCAATGTTTTCCTAGAAAGAATTCTGACTAGAAAAATATTGGAAAACTAATGCCAACAACCAATCGATTTGTATGATATGATGATTCTTCGAATTTCCCTCTTCTTTCATTCCTTGTTATTTATTCTTAATCCTTTTCTTGCCTTTCCTCGACTTCTTTTCTCATCGTTTGCCTTGAACCATTCGTTCGTTTCTCTTTACTTTCGTTCTTTCTTTTCTATTTCTTATTCGTTTCGTTGTTTTTCGATCTTTCTCCTCGTGTTTTATTTATTTTTCAATTCCTCGTTTACAATCATCTCTAGTCCATCGTTTTTTCTTTTCTTTAATTCCGGATTTTTCTTCGTTCTTTCTTTTCTAGTTTTTCTTTCTCGTTTCTTTCTTTTTTTTTTGCTTTCATTCATCGATTTTGTCTTTCTTTTCGACCTCGTTTGTACTTTATTTGTTGTTCTTAGCTCGCGTTTCATTTTTCGTACTTTCATTGATTTTTCATTCTTTGTTTAGCTTCTTTTTCATTTTTGTTTTTATCCCTTCTTTTTTCTCGTTCTTTTGTTTTTATTTTTTGTCTTTGTTTATTTGTTTTTTCCTCGTTTTTCATTCCCCATTTCTTCCCTTGTATTTTGTCTTCACTTTCATTTTTGTCTTTTATCTTTTTGTCTCCTTTCCAATTCCTTTTATTTCTATTTTTCGTTTAATTCTTTAATTATTTCTTTTCACGTTTTTTCTTTTCATTGCCTATTCATTTTTCTTTGATTTTCATTTTTCTTTTCTTTTTTTTACGTGCGGTTCTTTTCTCTTTTTTTCAGCAGATTTTTCAAACCTGTATTTTCTGCACGCTTTAACAAAATATTATTGTAAGGTGGTGATGTCGATCACTATAGAGATGATTAATTAGCGATATGGGGTCCACAAGTCGAAAATCTAAAAACTATATGCAAGAAAATAAAATATAGGCCTACCATTCACAAACACAAGTACATTTCAGATTTACACATTATCTATCCATAATAATGAACATATTCTTAGTTTTATCGAATGTAGACAATGAATTCACTAATAAAATTATAGTTGAGAATTTAATTAACGGCTATAACACGGCTCTAAAAGATAAGTGTGTAAGTACTAAAACCAATATAAGAAATAAAATACAAAAATCATAAAAATAGGGAAAATAGAAATATAATTTGGTTCACTCCACCATAAAACTCCGAGGCTTAAAACCAAAACTGAATTAGAGATTATTAAATAATATCGAGAAAAATTTAACGGGACAGAGTCGCTACACACTTTACTGTAACTAATACGTCTCTATTTCTATGCCATAAGCCATTGGCCATAAATTAGTGTTAGTTAAGAAACGAATAATATTATGACATCTAAATAATGCTTTCTAAACAAACGACAGTAAGTCATTCAAAACCGTTTACATAGATCTAAGTATATCTTGTCACGATCAAAACCTGATTAGAACCTTGTTAAAAGAAATTAATTAATCAAAACAGGGAAAATTAATGTTTTTCTCTATAAAGATAAACATAGTAAGAAGATAAAAAATTAGCAAATAAGGTAGAATAAAGTAGAAATCGTAAATCAGAATAAAGCAAATAAATAAATCAAATGTAATGATATAATGAGAGCAAATATTAACACTAGTTATAATGAGATGTATATTAAGAATATATTGCAAAGTGAAATATGGTGATATATTGTACATAGTGTAGTATTTAATTTAAATCTGATTTAATAATTGTATTTTATAATTTACTAGCGAGGGGTACCCGGCGTTGCCCGGGTGTTTGTAGGTGTGTGTGGTGTTAAATAAAAAAGAAACCGGGGGGGGTAGGATGGAACCCGAAGCCCTGAGGCGAAGTTTGAAAATAAAATCGGCCAGCCAGAATGAGTTAGTGAAAGATGTTTGAAAGTCGTCAAGCGTTACGACGACAATGTAAGCATTGTTATAAGCGAAGTAAGAAAAGAAAACAACGTTTTAATTAAGCGGCGGGGAGGTAATCAAAACATTAAAAAACACACACAAAAATCTAACGTAAGGCAAACGAACACGTGAAAAATGGTTTAAATAAGCCTGTTTCGATATTAAAATTTAAACAATCGGTGGATACCCGGGTGTCGCTAAGAATAAGCGAAGTAAAAAAAAAAAAAGAAAAAAACAGGAAAACGAACGTTACGTGAAAAATGGCTTAACTGATCCAGGGTTCAATATTTAAATTTAAAATTCGAAAAAAAACATCTCACACCACGATTCGAACCCAAAACGTTTAGATAATGAACAAAAAGGCTAAGCAACTGCGCTAAAGCGACCGAGATGAAATGTTTGGTTTTTCAACTATTTAAAGTAAATCAGGTCATGACGTCATCTGACGCATGCGTAGAATCGGGCATCGTTACGAGAAACCCGTTTTTGTTGACCCCCTCACTGTGGAAAAT
Source organism: Euprymna scolopes (assembly GCF_053919585.1). Lineage (NCBI taxonomy): Eukaryota > Metazoa > Mollusca > Cephalopoda > Sepiida > Sepiolidae > Euprymna > Euprymna scolopes. The sequence goes on along the minus strand of NC_136486.1, from coordinate 41,011,232 downwards.
TGTCGATTTAGGTGTGAAAAAGTTAACGTTTTTGGCCAATTTTTCGATATTTTTCAAGCGAAGGATGGAGCTTCGATATGATACCGAGTTTGTGAATTTTCGTCGCGTGTGTCGGAAGTTTTTAGCAGGCACACAAGCATACACACATACACACAAACACACACACATACATTTTCGCTTATATATATATATAGATGAAGAATAAATTAAATGTCGAATAATGCGCTGCAGTTTGTGCATATTACATTTGCATATAATGTCTTGATTGTTAATCCTATTAAGGTCAAAATCACATTGGAAAAATTAGTTCGTTTTATATATATAGAGAGAGAGATAGATAGGTAGAAGATAGATAGAGATAGATATAAGAAAGATAGATAGAATAGAAGAAGATATATAGATAGACGGATAGATAGATAGATAGATAGTAGATAGATAGATAGATAGATAGATAGAAGACAATAGATATATAGAAGATAGATAGATAGATAGATAGATAGATAGTAGATAGATAGAAGATAGATATATAGAAGGTAGATAGATAGATAGATAGATAGAGAAGAGATAAAGAATAAACTAAATGTCGAATTAGTATATAGTGGAACTTGAAATATTCTAACAGTGGCTCTAATTGCAATGATTGGACATGTTAAATATTAGTTGCAAATATTTTTTAAATTTTGGATAAAATAAAAAGTGAATTCGAGGGTGTGAAAAGATAAGATGTTTTGCTTTAATGATAAAATAAAGTATAAGTAGAAGGACATTCTCGAGTCTCAATTTAAATACTCATTGATTAGTTGAAATAAGAAAGTATTATATGATTGGTGTGTTGACCCAAATAAATTAACCAAATGTGATAACAGAAAAATGGATATAAAACATTAGTTATAATCAGATAAAGCTATGGAATAAAATTGAACATGCAATAGGGTAATATAAATTTTTACATTTATTAGGCGTTAATAATTTTATTTGGAAATGATATGTTTCAAAATATAAAAAACAAAATAACAACACAAAAATCCTGATATGATAAAAGCAAAATAATAATTGAATCATTAAATAATCATTTAAATACTGATTTAGTTAATTAAAATATTACATTATCATATGATTACATTAATCAGGCGTTAATAATTTTATTTTGAAATTATATGTTAAAATAAATTCAATTATCAAATTAACATACGGAATTGGGGATGTGGAGCTTGAAATGTGCTTACTATTGGTTTAATTGCAATATTTGAACAGGTTAAATATTAGTGTATAATAAAATTTCAAATTATAAATAAACAAAAATAACAATAAAATACTGATATAATAGAAGCAAAATAAGAATTAAATCATCAAATAATTAATTAAAATAATAAATGATCATATGATTTAAACATAATTACAAGTGGAAATATGAGTTATTAAAGTTGTATTAACCAATTTAACTAGTTTGGGGAAATTTTAATACTTGATTGAAGAATATTTTATATAACATTGACATATGGGAAAAGTTAATTTTTAAAGTAAAACTTTCCAAATAATTAAATTAAAATAAATAGATAAATAAAATAAATAAATAAAGATAAACCAGTAGTAATTAAGTAAATAAAATTAAATATTAAGTTAATAGGGTTATAACTATGTAATAACTAAAATCAAAATTAAGATGAATTCTTTTTATCTTAATGGGTATAAATTAAAACTAAAATATATAAATTAATTACTGAATATATTATACGTTGAAGTAAAATATATTATCAATAATTATCACAATTGCATAATATTAATACAGGAAACATTAACTTAAAGTATATCAAACACTATATTACTGTAGAATTTACGGATAAAATTTAAAATAAATTAAGTATGTGATTTAATTTTTGCATATAAGGATACATTTAAAAATAATACATATTGGGATATATTTGAATTTAATAAATTAGAGTAGAGGAAATATAATTAACAGACATACCAGCTAATCGTTCATTTAAATATGACAATTTAACTCAAATTATTGATAAATAAAAACTCATAAATACAGATTAATTTATATTGAAACGTTTTAAATGTTTATATTTAATTTAAATAACTAATATAATTAATTAAAATACAAATTGAATTAAGAAATAAATTTATATAATTAAATAACAATAAAACTACGTACATATATTATATATCAATATTATAAAATATCGTTTTATAAAACTATGTTCGATAAATGAAAATAACTCATTTAAAGCAGAAATTTAATTATCGATATTGAACTTATTTTAAACAAATTACGATAAAAATATTACAAAGGGAAATTTTAGATTAAGTATGAAAAATAATTATGGTTTATGCAATAATAAATCAATTAAAATATTAATAAATTTAATTATATATGGATATAGAATTTAGATCGAATCAACAACTGTTATTACCGGGAATAAAATACATATGTTTTCTAATTAGTTTCGTATAAAATTAAATAAATATATTGATATATGTTATATATATTACAATTTTTATTATTATCTATGTAAATATTTATAGATTAATTATAAATAATGAAATTATAAAATATTACATAAAATGTTTTAGTAGTGTATATAAAAATTAATGCAATTTATTTATGCGGAAATTTAAATTTTACTGACTTTAATTGAAAATGGCGTAATAAATTTAAAATAAAGGTAATGTTACATGAGAAGGGCTGTCCCCTTCTCATGTAAGTAAGAAGGCAGACTAGATAAGTGAAAATGATATTAGGAAAAGGATAGAATCGAAACCTGTAGGCAAGTGTTAAAGATAATGAATAATTGGAATCTTAGGAATTCAGTCGATTGTTAATTCTATTAGAAATAACTAAATATAATTTATATCAGAAAAAGAGTCGAATGTCCATTCTTTTAGAAATTTGGATATTAAATATGGCTGTTAAAAGAATGGACAAAGCGAGTTAAAAAATTATTGTTTAAAAATAGGTTAGATATTAAACAATTAAAATGTGGAATTATTTGTTGCCAAAAGTATGTTGGACACACATGTAAAATCCACGTGAAAGTTATTCACGTGGAGGACCACACTTTTGACGTCATAAACAAAGGACATTTCTAAATATATTGAATTAGGGTTCGATGTTAGGCAGTCAGTTGAAGAATCAGAGGATTAGAGGTCACATACACTGATAGAGTCAGTTGGAGATTGGGAGCCCCTTAAGGGGGACAGGTAAAAGAGAGACCATGTAGTTGTACAGTTTGAATTCCTGATATCAGCAATCGGCCGGTTGAGGAATAAAGAAATCATCTATATTTTTTAACTGTTGTCTTTCGTGCCGTGTTTCCACCAACGTGAAAAAGTAAATGTGTTTTATATTCATCTATAATGAACTCTTGTATAACTTCCCCTTCAGTAATGTGCCTCCTTCATCGTCAGTGATGTATCTCCTCTCTATCTGTGTTAACAAGAACTGTTGCATCATATCTCCCAGTCCGTATTAATATGAAGTCCCCATGAATCATCCCAGTCTGTTATAAATGCCGCCCTCATTATCATCATCAACTGTTCTGAGTTCCCGTTATATATTCCCCTGCTACACAATAGTAATTGCAACCTCTCTTCCAATTTTCTGGACTTTGTTGTTATACCCGAATATATATTTTTTTTAATGGATTGATAGTTGCTATATCTTCTGAGGAATTAAGGGCATAATAGATTTATTGATTGATATAATAATTGAATGAATGATTTTGCGCTACGAAACAGATGCTATCAAGGGTTGTGAATTTCAACATACTTATAGGAATAAATTATAAGATGCTCAACATCATGAAATTTGGAATATAGACTTTTGTCCTATCGGTGTATCTATTTAGGGATATGTAAGAATAATTTAATATTAAACCAGTTCAACTTTGGAAGAACTGAATTGAATTGGCCCATGCGGAGAAAAAAGTAAAAATATGTCTGCAAGTTGAAATGATCGGTTTTCATTTCAACTTGCAATTTCATTTCAAATTTCTGATATATGTCTGCACGCGTTTTCCATCAATATAAACAAAGATTTTACAAATTATAAACCATTCTTAGTATATAATTATTTTCTATAATTACAGTGTTATGTAACCAGTAGTTTAAGATATTATCGGTTAAATATTTACATGCAGACACATACATACATCTACTGTTTATATACATATATATATATATATATATATATATATATATATATATATATATATATATATATTCATATGACATATATTAACAAAATATACCAAAAGTGTCACAAGCCATGTAAAAGATGACAGTTATAAAATGTTTACATCCGTATACGATCTAAATCTTTTGTCCAATGCCACTGGAAAGTTCTATATGATAAATATCACCATTACATTACTTACGGCAGGCTCTTTCACAGTGCAGAGACACACACGGAGAATGGCGCTTACTCTTTAATAAAACGAAAGCTAACATCTATTATAATAAAGGAGTATTTCTGTCTGTTTGTTTGTTCACAATTTGATTGATACGTATAAAAGTTAAACTGTTTCACAAATTAATTTCCATGTATAATCCGGACATTTATACCCTTCAATTCCAGCATGATTTCTATATTATTTATTCAAAGGAAATCTACATTAAAGAAGTTCATTTTGTGACCTTGCAACGTGACCTTACACGACCTTGAACCTCTGATCGCGGCCCAGTTATGATCTGCACCCTGGTCGGTACAGTTATGATATGTCGACTGGGCAACCAGGTCTGCCAACCGTTAGTACGTCGCGTCACCCAGTGAGTTCTTCGTTAAGGCATTGGGGATTCTTCTCGGATGCTCGGTCCTCAAGGCCTGTTCTCCGTGGATCGTCTAGTTATTCTGGGTGTTCGTTGACGGATACGGTGTCACAAGTGGCAAATAAAGAAATATACACATATAAGGATCAACGCACATCAGCAACAAAACTCCGGAGGTTGGTTAATATAATATATATTTCGGAAATTCATAAAAGAAGTATTTACAGCATATACATATAGTTGACAATTAATTCAAGCAAGCAGTTAGTTCTACAACTGAGCTTCTGTTGTTGAAATACCTGGTCGGTATCGCGGACTTTGCGTAATTCTCGTTAAGTGATCGACACGTTATAAGCGTTGAGTTATCAGGCAACAAGCGAGGGGGAGAGAGAGGAGAGGTGATTCTGCCGAGACGGAACAACTTGACTTCGCTCTCTTTGACTCTGATTCCCAATCTCAGACCCGGACTCTGACTTAATCTCTGATTTTTCATTTCTTTTATAATACAATTATGGAATGATGACGACACCTATGTTCGTCATCGACCAATCAAATTGCTTGATTATAATTCGACGGGGCCTTTTCTCATTGGTTGATTATACTTCGACAGGGCCCTTTTTCATTGGTCCATTTCCAAAATTGGATTGACTCCTCCTTCAATTAACGCCCAACTTACACGTTGTATTATTTAACTACTCCCTGGCTTACTAATGGAATTTTTCCATATCCAGGAAAATTATTTTTCCTTTGACTTAAAGTAAATCACGCGATTTTATTTGTTTTAAAATTATCTATTGATCTCATTTTTCGCTTTGATAATTCAAAGGAATTTTAGTTTATCTTTGAATTAAGTTCTGGTTGTCGGCCATTCCATTATATCAGACATTTTGATTACGTCAAAAGACCAAGAATGCATTGGTCGCTTTGAACTTATCGGACAACACATTTTCCCATCCGAGCAAAAATATTTCATAACTTCAATTTTCGTTCGACCTGATTCACCAAATGACAATTCTCGATACGTCATAAAAATATTTATTATTGTTTTGAAATTTCGGACAATTCATTTTTTCCTATTCTTTGTTCTAAAACACAATGCCGAGTCACTGCGTGTGTTTCTCTCAGATCAAAAACAACCCGACTTTTTCAACTGTCAAACTCACAGATCAAACTTGGCTCATAGTTTTGCCAATTGCGGGTGTGCAATCCCCAATTCTCTGGTTCTTGTACAATTATGATTTCGGCTATTTCAGATCAAACGCCTGTGTATTTTTGGATAAAATATTTTATGCATTCTTTTTCGCTTTTGAAGTTTAGAATGTGATTTAACTTTTCGCTACAAAGGCACTTTTGCCGCCGCCATCTCAACAACAGACTTAGCTCAGAATTTATTGACAAAAAAAAATGAATAATAATTTTTATTCCTTCAAAACCCGATCATCGTCCGGGAACAAAAAAATTATTTTTAACCAAAAGAAACGTCACATCAACCCTACAGGTCTGATGTGGCCTCTCTTCAGTGTTACATTTTAAACTTTATTTGTTAAGTAGTCACGGTGGAATCAAAAAGTGGCATCTTCATTGGATTCAAAATAGCATTTGGAATATAATATTCATAGAAACTTATAGTTGTGGTGTTTTTTAAACAAAATTTGCCCATGTGAAGATGTATTATTGATCTAAAAAAAATTAAATATACTCAGGTTTATAATTTAGTCGTGAAAGAAAAGTTAAAAAATACTATTTGGAATATAAATAAAAGTAATTAAAATATATATTTAAAAAAAACGGTATTTATTTTATTCCTAAAGGTTTAATAATAACAAAGCAAAAATGTCTAGGGTCTGTTTTCAACATCACAAATTATTTTTGCAAAAGACGTTATTTTATACGATTATTCAATTTGTTGTTTTAAAATTACACTGGTATTTAAGATATAGAAACAAAATATAATATATTCATAAATATTTTATTTAATATCGATATTTTTACAAAATATATTTTAGATATATTTACTTCCTAAAATTTTAATTTGAATTCATCCCCTTTTCCTATAGTTATTCTAATATTAAAGTTAGCAACGCAAAATGCTAACAACTACAAGAAATCGTCTCAATCGCCGATTACAATGACTTTTAACACTCCACCTGCAAGCTCATCATTGAAATGTCTTAGTCCTACATTCACAGACAACATAGATCGGAGCAAATACATTGAAAACATTGGCAAAGCTGTTTCAGATATGGTGGGTTCCATTTACCGTGATAGAAAATTACTCACACCTGAAAGTATCCTATATCTCAACGAAGCCATAATGCATGAGGTACTGTTACCACATGTTAGCTGGTGCATCTACCACTAGTCTCTCACCCTTAGGCAGTCTCCAATCTAATAAGCCAACACTATTCAACCTCTGTCCACTCGCTCTAATGTTGCATTCCTGCGCCTGTTTCACAAGTATTTTAATTGAATTATAGACTCATAACACTTGTGCCCCCACGATATACATACGCAGAATTATCCGAAAAGCTGCAAAATCTCACCCCTCCACTGTTGAGATCACTAGATGACGGACACCCTTCTATTCTAATACTTTCTCACCTCGGACTTTTAGACATTGGAATTCCCTCCTTGATTACTCCTTCCTTGGCTGTATCAATATGCAGATGTTTAAAGGTTTAAAGGTAATGTGAACAGACGTCTCGCTGCTCGACTATCTACATAGCCTCTCGTAGATATGATCCCAAATAGTAGATCCTTATATCAATCGCCAATATGTCTTGTTCGGGGGGAGTGAGAAATGTAAAAATTATCTTTATCTTTTGATAGTCAATTGAATCGTTTTTACATTGTTATTACATCTTAAATTACGAGGTAATTTTTTTTAAATATAATTCATATAATGGCTGCTTTTTTTTTTTTAAATATAAATATAGGCGCTGAAAACGTAACAAAACCCAACCGACGTTTTAGTAAAACGGAAAATTATTTTAATGAATCAAAACGAATTTGCTTTTAGATGAATGTTTGTATTGTTTAGATTAATCGGACAATTGCTCTCATCTTGAGTGTTGATGTAACCTCCGATCTTCGTCAGATATAAAAGTCGTCAGGTTTTGGCAGGAAAAAATGGAGGGGTATTTCTGCACTTCAAGGTTTGGATCTAGTTGGAAGTAAGTTCACACGAATTACAAAGATAATGTAATTATCAGGGAACCCTAGATGTATAATTTCTAACGTATTATGATTACATTTTTAATTAAATCCATCAACTATTGTAAGTTCTTAGAAACATAATATTTACGAAACTAAGAGGTTGCTAGTTTCAGTATGTTTAATCGCGTTATCCGTTTTTTTTAAATAGATGTGTTGTTTTTTTTTAATTTTTAAGTGTAATTATATGTCATTATTATGACATAAGATATAAAAAAAAGAGAAAGCAAGAAACAAAGAGGGAGGAAAGAAAGGGAAGGAAAGGGAAGGAATAAAAATCGAAAATGATTATATGTGAAATGAAAAAAAAGACATAGTAAAGGAGGGCAAATCTGAAAATATGAGTGACTATTTGGGATTATCTCCCTTGAGAGTAATGGTTATTTCTTATAAAAGAAAGGAATTGAAGAAAAAAATGATTTCTTTAGAAGAGTTTTAAAACTCTAAATATGTGATGAAATTGTGGTCAACTGGTTTGTTAAGGTATGTGACTAGCCGTAAATCTATGCATATAAATTCGTATTCCTGTTTGTCTGTTTGTTCGTTTGTTTACAATTTGATTAATATATACAAAAGTTCATTAATTTTCTATTACATTTATTTCTATATATAATATGATTCTTGCAAAATATACGATTAATAGATAACCTCATTTGAAAATTACATTAAGGAAAATCGATTTTACTAAATAGTTGTATGGGAGTTACTGTTTCAAGCGAGAGAATTTTTTTAAGTGTCCTATTTAAGATTTGTATTTAATGTTGATTTATATTGATAATGCATTTAATTGAATTTATTTGGAACTATTATAACCGACATCGATTTTTTTAGAAACGGATCTTGAGTTTTTCCCCTGGAAACTTCGAAACCAAAAACATTCTTCACCAAATATAATAAAATAATCTGGTAATCTCAATGAGTTTCTAGCGTGAAAAAAGAATTCCGTGTAGACATAAAAAAAATTTTTGTATATTGAAAAAAAAAACACTTACCAATAAACTGAAAGGATTTCATTTGTTTGTTTTTATTATTCTTGAAATTGCCATACAGAATCTTTGACCGTTTCGGGAATTGAAACTAAAGCCATACTTATAAAAACAAAAAAGCCTCACAAAATCGAAAATTTTATTTTTAATACGGAAAAAAGCCAGGCCTTCACAAAAAAAAATAGTGAAAATAATTTTATTCTTAAAATTTTCCTAAGTCACGCACGCGTTTATGTTTATAAACGTTATTTGTTTTCTCAAAGTCGTAATGTCATAAGTCGTTGTGGTACGGTTGGAAAAATCGAAGGCAAATTACCTTTTTCTCCTTCTTCATGTTTCAGGTTCGAGCCTGCCTACACGGTTATATTTTTGTGGTCGCACGGGAACTCGCTACTATTTTTATTAAAACAAAAGTTGTTTGGATTCGTTTATTTTTTAATTTATTTTTTGGAGTTTTTTCCCAGCACACGAGCAACAAAAAGTGCTCAATATCCGGTGAATAGCTTCTTCTCTTTGTATCCCTTCTGCCGAAATATCTGGTGGGTGGGCATCACGTACTTTTTTGTTCTGACGATTACATTTACATGTTTTTATCCGTTCTTTTATTTTTTGAAATTGTTGTGGGGGTCTCGACGTTGGCCACGATGAAAATGATCAATATCCTTTGTATAGCAGGTTTGTTCCAAACGGAACTTCATGTCGATCCGAGCAACGCCGGTTACCCATACATGTGTATAATAAAGCTTCTGTGTGTTATAGATTTTATTTTATTTTATTTATTATGAAATGATATTTTCTTTCTTATATTAAAGCATGGTTAATGTGAATGTGTACTTAACGGTTTTCATACACTAGTGGGTTCAACGAAAATCCAAAAATTCAAAACATATGCAGTCCATATGGTATCAGAGCAGTATTCAGGGGCGACTCAACATTCCGAACACGCATGATGCCAGTCAGACCCCTGACCGAAAGACTCATGACAAAAACTGCGTGTATAAGATTTCGGGTAAATGTGGAAAACTCTACAAAAGTAAGACGTGTTGAACTCTAAAAAGTAAGGCTAGAGGAACATCGAAATCTGTAATGGGTGGAGAAATGTAAAAATCAGGTATAGCAGACTACATATAGAGCGAAAAAGGCAATCATCTCCTATTGTGGAATAAAGTAAAAATCATAGATAGAGAAAATCGATGGAAAGTATGAAGATTCAAAAAACTGGCACATATGCTAGGTTATAACAATCTTTTACGTCGTCATAGCTCAACTCAATAGTATTTAGTAATTAGTTTAAACCTGAAAAAAAAATACGTATTCCTTGGAACCCTTTATTTAATCTATATGGATAGCCTGCTCTCGTTCGATCACCCATGACCGGGTAGAAGTTCTAAGTAATTCGCAATTATATTTTGAGTGACGTCCGCACAGAGCAGTTAACTTTTAACCTCCAGAAGAGTATACCTTTTAAACTGAATTTTACAAATATTTTTTTTCATGAAATGTAGAAAAATTTTTAATTCGTTTTCTATTTTAAAATTCGTTTTCTTTAATTTATTATATTATAAGACTCAAATCGTTTGCTTGGGTATTGCATTGAAACCGTGTATCCGATCTACAACTTCCGATTTGAAAAAGTCATGAAAATTTTTTTTCATCGACAATTGTTTCGCGTTTAAAATATTGAAATAAAAACCAAACTAAATCCCTTCTGCTTTTACGAATTATATTTGTATTTTTCATTGCAAGTTGGGTCATTTTCAAACAATTAATTTTTATTTAAAAGAAAAGTAACAAAGTTTATAACATTATGTAAAAGTGCTACAGAACACCAACTAAATACTTGCCTTTTAAAACTTGATTTTTAGAGGTATTCAAAGTTTACCTAATGGTATAAACTTTCATTGCAAGTTGGATTCGTTTTCAAACGATTAATTTTTATTTAAAAGTAACAATAATTCGAATCCAATGCGTGATTCTTCAGAAAGTGTCACAAAAGATTTTAGTATTTGATTCTTTAATTTAAAAAAAGGCTTTCTTTCATTTTAATTTTTTAGTAGTTTAAAACTACTTTAATTCATGTGTCCGTATTACAAATTAAGACGCCCAAACAACAGCAAAACATTTAACATTACAAGAACATTAATAACAAAAACGAAGCTGATGTTTTGAACAGATAAATTAAAGTGTTTGCACAAAAAGTTCAAATATAAGCTTCGTTTTTGTATCTTATAAATAAAATTTAAATGATTCTAAACATAATTAAATAAAAACGTTTAAAACTGTTCTAAAAAATGAAAGAAAAACTGAATAAAATTTAAAAAAGATGAGTAAAATTTTGTTTGTTTCTGTTTTTAATTAAATACTTTTACTAAAAACTTTCGTCGAACTTGCTTAATAAATTTTACATTTCACTCTGAAATTTGCGTTGCGCACTTTTCCAGAAAATTCATTGTCAAGCCCCAATATCAGCCTTTTCTTTTGAATAAAAATTAAAATTAGGGTTTTTTTTTCATAAGAAAAACAAGCATACGAAATAGGAAGCTAAAGTGTCCAAAAAGCGGGTGCTCACTGTACGCCAATGTATTAGTAAAATAGTTATTTCAATCAGATCAGTAACAATATATCCAACAGCACCGGCAAAAGTTATAACCGTTGACTCGTGATAAGTGCTTTCGTTAAGAGTCGCTCTTCTTTGTTTACAAAGCCATTTAGCGGAAGTGACGCCAAAGAACGGATGACCAACACTGTATGTAATGTAGCATTTTTAAAGCAAATCTAAAAATAGAAGTTTTGGTAAATTTTTACCTAGTAATTTCCTTTTAAATGATTTAAATTTTCCGTAAATAAGTACTTTCTCGGCTATTAAGCAATGTAATTATTTATGTTAAAAGTGGTGGCCATTGTTGTATGTGCAAGCGCGCATATGTTTGCCATAATTAATATACTCACTATTCCATAGCTAGCAATGTATTGGCACAATGGGTCACGGGTAGTCTAGTTTCTAATATATTTCAGTAATTTTATGAACCTAACCGATAATGTGTCTGTGTAGAGCCAGTTTGAATGAAAGAAAAATTCTCGAAAAATGTTAGCCTTATTGAAACTTATTTGGATATTCTGCTAAGATGTCGGTTTCTATGTCAGATAAACGAAGAAACATGTGCTGTTATATAAATAGAAGATATGTAATGATATACGCGGGGCGTTCCAAAAGTAATGCTTCCTATTTTTTATTCCTTCCGAATAGATCAAAGGAAATTGCAAATTGAATTGTTATGATGACTGGACTTATGCATTCATGATCTGAAAGTTTGATCTCACTGTTACAAATACTGACGTTGCGAGACTCCAAGAAAGAACCCCCTGTCGTTGACGGGCATCAGAAGCAGATATACGTCATAGAATTCTTGGCAAATGTGCATTGAGAATAGTGGTAACTATGCAGAAAATTTAATTCTGTCACACAGAAGGTCGCTCCTTTTAATGGCAATACTCCTGCCTTTGTAGCTCTTTAACTTTTTTAGTTGAAAAATAGGAGGCTTTACTTTTGAAACGACCTTCATATTTTTGGTCGTACTTTTAAAAAATTACAGACTATTTACTTTGTTTTCTACGAAGAAAAGTAAACAGTTCTCTTTCATTATCTTTCCTCTTAGCTCTCTAAACATATCTCTCTTCCTTTCCCATTTATTTCTGTCCCTTTAGACCTATACTCTTTGCTCGCTCTCATTTATCTACTCTCACTTGTACCCTGTTCTTTTCTTGATCTCCAATTCCATTTCTATTTATTTCCTGCTCCCTTATATGCCCCTCTTTATATCTTTGTTTAATTTCAACCTTCCTCTTTTCTTCATTACTCTATTTCTTTTCCTTCTCTTCTTTCCATTCCATCTTTTATCCATTCTCTACCCGCATTATCCCCTTACTATGTTCATCTCCTTTCTTTCCTACTTTCTCGTTATTTTCTTCCTTTCACCATATAACTCACCGCGTCTCTCTTTCATCTTTTCGCAATCTCTCTTTATCTGTTTTTTCTTCTCTGTCTCATTTCTACTACCTCTTACTGTATCTATCTCCTGCCTTTTCTTTCTTTCTTTCTCGTTATTTTTGTCCCTTTCACCCATTAAGAAGCCGCATCACTCTTACGTCTATTCGCCATTTGTCGGCATTTTTCTTCCCTGTCTTATCCAATCTACCTTGTCCCATTTCCAGCCTTCTCTCTCTCTCTCTCTCTCTCTCTCTCTCTCTATATATATATATATATATATATATAT
>NC_136486.1:40907986-40990486 GCF_053919585.1 Euprymna scolopes | reverse complement strand
TATCATCGTTTAAACGGGTTAGGCACCTCGGTCGGTATATATGTCTGTATTTTAAATAGTATTCTCATAATACTAATCCAGAATCTGACCTAAAGTTACGTCGATATCTTCTGGTAAATAACCGGACAAAGTTGCTTGAAAAATATTGCTAAACGATAAATTGAAAACACTCAAACAAAACTTTAACACAAAAAGATAATAATTACCGTAACTTTAAATGTGTAGTCATGTTTGTCATCTTCACAGTTGTTGTTGTTGTTTCACCACGTTTCGGCTAACTCCTTCTCTGGCCTTCTTCAGGTAATTAACCATGACGGGATAGTAATGCTGAGTCTTGTAACTGTATTCCCAGTAATTACTTCCTTCCATAGTTGTTGTTTTTGTTGTCTCACCACGTTTTTGGCTAACTAATTCTCTTGCCTGCTTTTGGGTAGAATCGAAACCGTTATCTTCAGACAATACTCATTTCCAACAGACATAACGTATCTATCCACTGCACCACGTGCCTCGAACGAATACACAAATTATGAAATGGATTCCAAAAAATTAAAAGTAACATATAGTAAGTTTAATTATATGAAATGATATATTTTTTAAATATATTTCTAGCAAATGTTTCAAATAATTATGTTTTACTAGCGAGAGATGTGGCAATTCCTCAGCGGCATCTTTCATATATAATCTATTGTTGCTGGTCATTTTGTGGACGGTCAGCATTAATGGAGACCCCGAGATATTATTGTAACCCTTTTGTTTAAACAGTAAAATTATTATTTAAGTAATCTGGTTTATATAGTTTCAAAATATATCTGGTTTTTATTGTTTATCTCCAATATCCTTATAGGACTTTGTGTCATGTTTCCCGTGTATGAGCACCCGGCGCGAACGGAACCCCTACGTTATCATTATAGGATGTTTAAACAGAACAGATATTACCCTTTGGTCCTAGCTAAAAGACAGGGAAGGTATATTTTAGTTTCATGTACGGCCCAAAAGCCACATCATTTTTAATTTAATTTATTTATTTATTTATTTATTATTATTATTATTATTATTATTATTATTATTATTATTATTATTATTTTGCGTCTTCGGAGATCGGGGGAGTCCTATTTATTTAAAAGGAAGATAGAATGTGATAACTAGGGCTATGACAACAGCATATTCTTTTCATTTTTTGACTCTCGAGTGTATATCCGACACAGACACAATTAATCAACCGAGAACCACATCACTCTACATAAAAACATATAAGAAATCAATGGATATATACCTGGGAATCAAAACAATGAAAAGAATATGCTGTTGTCATTGCCCTAGTGATAATATACTACGAACATTAAATAGGCGTATCTATATACTAATTTAATGTTTGTTGTGTGTTATAATCTTCTTTACTACCTTTTAATAAATAGAATCTTCCGATCGATAAATTTATAATCTGGAAATCGTGACACACGTACCCCGTACGTTAAACGTACTATGGTATTAATATATAGATTTTTGTTTTCAAACGAAGCATGGAAACAACTATCAACAAAAGCTAAATGCTTTTTCTGTTCCTTACAAGTATTTATAAAGTGTTTATTTCCTATAAAAGTTTCAATAAAATAAGTGTTTCTCTTTTATATATATACACTTGTGCCCGATATTATTCATACCCCTCGGATCTTTGAGATTTCTATAAGAATATTGATCAAACCAGAAGGTAGACAATATTAAAGGGATTTCAAACAATAAATCAAGCATAAGCATTTAATTTAAACTCAACAAATAAATAAATTATGCAAGTTTGAAACATTATACAAAGAAAAACAATAATGGCACTAGTTCAAAATTATTCATACCTCTCTTACTAATAGTCAATAGCATGCCCTTTATTCTTAATAACTGCCTGTAACCGTTTGGGATATTTATCAACAAGGTTTTTACAAGCATCAACACTGATTTTTGACCATTCTTCAATGCAGTAGTTCTCCAAATCCCTCAAATTTCTAGGTTTCCGCTTTTTAACCTCAGTTTTCAATATGTGCCAGAGGTTTTCGATAGGGTTCAGGTCGGGACTCTGGCTAGGCCATTCCAAAACATTAATTTGATTATCCTCAAACCATTTCTTGACTATTTTGGCAGTATGTTTTGGATTATTATCCTGTTGAAGGACCCAGTTTGGTCCTAAATGGAGCTTCTCCGCATCCTGTCTAATGTTTTTCTGGAGTATCTCCAAATATTGCTCCTTCTTCATGGTTTCATCTATCTTGACCAAACTACCTGGACCACTAGCCGAAAAGGAGCCCCAAAACATTAGGCTACCACCACCATGTTTCACCGTGGGTATGGTGTTCTTTGGGTTGTAAGCTTCTCCTTTCTTCCTTCAAACGTAAGAAGCATCCATATGGCCAAACAATTCAATTTTTGTTTCGTCAGTCCACAAAATACTTGAGAAAACGGACTCTGGAGAATTCACATGGGTCCTAGCAAACTTTAGACGTGCTGCAAGGTGTTTTCCGGTGTGCAATAAAGTCCTTCTTGGTCTTCTTCCTTTCAGACCATTTTCATGCAGAGTCCTTTGCAATGTTTGCCTTGATATTTTTATGCCAGAAGACTCCAGATTTTCTAAAATGTCCTTATTAGTGGTGGTTGGATTTGCATTAACACTTCTTACAATATTCCTGGTGGCTCTAGCAGACAGTTTCCTTTTCCTTCCTCTACCAATCAAGTTGTTTGTTGTGTGGTGGCTCTGGAATTTTTTGATGATGCTCTGTACTGTTGCTGTAGGGACCTCAAATTTCTTGGAAATTGACTTGTAACCTAAACCATCCTTATGTGAATTCACAATTTTAGTCCTAAGATCATTACTAAGCTCTTTTTTCTTCCCCATTCTAATAATTTTTATTCTTTTATTGGTTTTCAGTTGATATCATTTTAATTTCTGAAAAATGCAAAAAACGAAATGAATTAATCAAAGGTTGTATAAAAGCATTCAAAATAAGAATCAAACAGAAAACAAACAGTCAGAAACTCGATTAATATTGAAAAAATAAGAGGGTATGATTATTTTTGAACATTGCAGATTTTATAAATAGCTGTATATTTCTTTTATTACAAGTATCCCGAGATTTTAAAATGACAAAAATGATCAGAAGAGGTTTATTAAGAATATGTATCAATATGGACGTAAACAATAAATTCTTACAAAAGTTACACCTAATAAACTCAATTTTCAAGGGGGGTATGAATAATATCGGGCACAAGTGTATATATTTTTTTTTTTGCACGACGATGGTCGAAAACTATTCGCTCTTTTTTTTTTCAATAAAAGGTATAAAATGTTGTTTTTTTCCTTTTAATAATAGCACTTTTGTCGTCATTGAGAACTGATTGCTGATTGGCTAATGGCGTCGTTGTTTCTTTTTTTGTTGCTTTTTCTTTGTCTCCTTTAATTGCAACTTTTAGTAAACTGCTGGGAGATGTCAATGCCATCAGTACCAATTTACACTCCTAATGCGAATTGACTTATATTATGACAGATGCATCTAAGCATATAAAATAAGAGCCACTATATGTTGTTCCCGTTAGCCATATTGTGACAAAAAAAAACACAATCTCATTGTCTAATAAGTAATCTTCAACAATGGGACGTACCACAAGGACGGTATATTTTGTTGAAAAATATTATGTCCATTAATGTTAAATACTATTGACATACTCAGACACTGTACTAAGTCCACTTAAGGAGCAACTATAAACTAGCATGTAAATAAAAATATAGCAAGTAAGCTATTGTTTGATCTTTTTTTAAGTGTATATATACATCTCTCTAAGAGATAGTGTCTAATTACTTGCCTCCTCGCAATGGCAAGGTTATACATATGTCAGATTTTAATGCAGGAGAATATTCAGCTCACCAAATACTACAATTTGATCCTATACTTTAATTTGAAATAGTATTTCCATTGCTAAAAGTGAATGAAAGCGTCTAAAATAAGACCCTCTGTCCACTGTTCCCGGTAATCATATTGAAAATGAGCCAAAATCCAATTGAATTATGGGTAATTCTCAATATGGTAAACAGAAAAGCGTCACAAGGTTTATACATTTTGTTAATAAATATTCGTCCCCAAAAGTGGCTGTTGATCAATATGTAATGTAGTTTCTTTCTTCTGATTGCTAAACTTTGGAATTCCTTCCCAGTTTCCTGGTTCTCTGACTGTATTAGCCCGCAAAAGTTTAAACGTAATCTTAACAGACATCTAGCTGCTCAAATGTTAGATACAATTCCAAATAGTTGACCGTTAATAAATGGTAATATGAGTTGTTTAGGATGAAAAGAGTTTTAAAAACTATATATATATAAATAAAAGAGAATCAAGATGCATTACAATAGAGTTATTTAAATGTAGCTAAAGGTGAGATAGGAATTTATTTATTAATTTGTTAAAACAAAAAAAAAGACGTAGCTGTTCATGTAAACAAAGAAGTAAATAAGCGGATAGCGAGATGGCCAAACTGGGAGAGAGGGAGAGATGTTGTGTTAGGGAGAGACAGTTGCCGAAATCGAGACGAGCAAGCGACACAGATTGAGACTGCGAGCGTACACACATCCATACACACACACACATAAGGTGTCAGATGTGACTTTTTATTACCTAGATTACTAGAAAGTTACAAATATACGGAAAAGTGTATAATTTTTAAATCGCTTGTCTTTTTGTGTAACTTTCTATTAAATTTCTCATAGAAACTGCTGAGACAACCACAAAATTTCTTTTTCGGAAAGAGGGAATGCACACACAACTCTAGAAAAATTTCCACTGCATCATTTGTAAAATGTGTAGAGTTTATGCAAAGTAGACCCCCTACATTACACGACAGGTGTATATCCTCGAAATTGAATTTAAATTATAAATGCCAATTTCGAATAAATAATATATTTGTATAATAAAAAATATTTTTCTCTGATTTATTGTAATTGTAGTTTGAAAATAAATGTAGTTTACAGTTTTTCTTTTAGACCCACTAAATATCGGGTATACGTTTCGTTTTCGCGGTCTGGCAATTTATCACAAATATTGCAAAGAGCAGGAACCGAGTAGACGACCAAGAGAAATACCAGTGACTAGAAGAAGGGTTGCGGCAAGAACCACGTCACTCACACCTGAGTGAACATATTGCTGCCAAAAATGGTTAGCGTGCTAACATTGTGAGTCCAAGTCCCATCCGTTGGTGAACACATAGATGGCAAAATGCGTGTTTTTGCTACACCCCCCTATGTAGTGAGGGAATCAACACTGCAAAATCAAGATCACTTCATCACCTAAAATAAATACGATCATAAATAAGAACACTAATGTGACGGCTTCCACTTGTGAAAACTGAAACTGCCAATGAGTCTGTTTATGAAAAGCAGCCCCTTAAAATTTAATACAGTTTAAGTTTTGGTGTAATCTTTAATTTCATTAATTTGTATACATTTCTTTAGGAAAGTTAGCCTAATACCGACGAGCAAGGTCGTAAAAATATACGAAATCGCCTAAAAAGTAGAACGCCCCACCCAACAAAATGTTTTTTATTATTATTTTCAATAAAAAATAAAACTTCCAGTTATAAAATAATTTGATTTGATTATTTGTAATATATAATAACAAATTAAAAATTTTCAATTATAAACAGCAGTTTGACTTTATTATGTGTAAATAATTAAAACCGGAAGTCGTAACTAAGTAGGTATTTTCACTTAAGTTTTTCTAAAATTAAATGTGTTAAAAATTTAAAAAAATAACAACGGTGAAAGCAAATTATCACTTGGCCCACACCTCGTAAACCCTACCGAAAATTAATGAGTCACTAACACTAGATAAACACTGATTATCAACTTCCGATTTCAAAACCGGAAGCCATCATTAAGTACACTTTTTCGCTTTAACAATTCTAAAACTAAAATTCTCAAACGTGACTAGATGATAAGAAAAAAAGATTATAGAATCCAAATTATAAAAAATGTATTGCAATTCGATTTAACTAGGAGGAATGAAACGGGTGGAGGTATGGGAGTGGTTATTTTTATAAGGCGTCACATACATCATTCGGTTTTGACGAGAGCCATCGGAACACGAACTTTTTGAACACAGTCGCCCGTTTTTGTCAATGCGTCGTTTTTAGCTTGTTATATTTCGCTAATGCACAACATACAGCAAATCGATAAAAATAGCAGTTATTTTCGTTTATATATATATATATATATATATATATATATATATATATACTAGCGGAAGGACCCCTTGTTGACTGGGTTCTAAAAGCGCCTTTAAAAATGCAGTCTGCTTTATATAACAATGAAAATAACTTAAATTCCTCTAAACTGATATTTATTTTATACATATTTTTTAAAAATTTTTATTCCTTTTCATCTTTATTTACAGGTAGACAGACAAGAAGACACACGGAGATGCCCTTCATTGCTCGGATCATCTTTTTTTATGGAGGTGGGGAGGTAATGGTTCGCTAAGCACCCTCTCAAACAAACATTAGGGGGTTGTAGTGTGAATCTTCATTCACACAAACGTATGAACTCTAATTATTGTCTCCCATTATAAGTGGTCCCCATGGGGCCCCAACTCTCTTGGTGGGAGTCAGCGATGTAAGTTATAGAGACATCCCGCTTGTTATGATGTTATATATATATATATATATATATATATATATATATATATATATATATATATATATATATACTCATGCTAGTATATATATATACCCATGCTAGTATATATATATATATATATATATATATATATATATATATATATATATATATATAATTATCAAGTAATGCACGTGGATTCAGCATGCGTATCCTTTTTTAACAGATGTAAAAATATATAGGGGGGATAGAAGAAAAGTGTATATTTAGAAAAAAAAACATTATAGTTATTGAAAAATGGCTAGCACAAAGTTATTGAAATTGATAGGCGAATTAAATGAAATTATAGACAACATGTGCAGAACGTGCCTTCATGCAAGATTAGCATTCACTTGAACTTGGTCCATACTTTCGTTATTTTTCCATCAATTCAGAGTATTTAATATAGCAAACGAAATCGCTACCAGACAGATTAAGTCGATTTACAAAGTACATATGTTGTCTTCATTAACAAGGCTTATTACATAAAAAGGATAAAGAAAATCAGGAATTGTTTGACAGCCACACTGATGATAATGCTATAAACAAATGATTAGATTACAAAAATTACTAGAAGAAACTATTAGCCAAAAGAAGCATACGATATAATTGGGATTCTAATGATCTAGGTTATCTGTGCTATATAATGTTTACAAAGAAAGTTTGCACATCATCATCATAATCATCATCGTCGTCATCATCATTGAATTTAAGCTAACCATAATATAAACAATGGAACTTTAGCTAACCATAATATAAACAAAGATACGTGAGAAAACCCCAGCAAGCATCTTTAGGCTACGTGTAGTGATGACGTTATGGAAAAGATAGGTTTTGAGATGTAGAATTTTATTTATGAGGGAGATCAGTTGGATATGTAACGGGTTAGCAGACGGACGGTGTTTTTGGACAGATGACCACGGAAGTCAGAAGGGGTGACTTCTGAAAAGGTAATCTTATACAAACCGTGCCAACTCTGAAAAGGAACCCAGCAATGAATTAATGATTATATTAAAATATAATTCACGCCTGAGCGTTTTCACTTTCGGAGAGAAGCACCTTTAATGTCAGGACGTACCTAAGAGACGCATCGAAGGAAGATTTGAACTGTTTTTGCTTGTATTCCAACCGACAACGATGTCTATAAACTGTTAATAATATGCATACACACATCAACACACAATAAAGAATACACTAAACGAATCACATATCAGAACGTTTAACAATCATAAATACTTGTTCATGAAAGACAACGCATATACATTCACCCATATATATATATATATATATATATATATATATATATATATATATATATATCCAGTAGAGTTTGGTTTCCTAGAAGTACATCTAATGAAACAACATGTGTCTACCAAAATAGTGCTCAATGAGTGAACAGAGCAGGTATATTAATTTTAGACTTTTCGACGGTAATTCTTGGCCTGAAGACGTAATCTCCCAACGTGGGTGATTACAGAAACATGTATGCACATATGTAGCCATTAATGTTTGTATAAATAAAACTAATATATATATATATATATATATATATATATATATATATATATATATATATATGACACACATATATGCTCGTTATACACCTCTCCCCTAATTATACATTTTGCATAAAAGATACTATATACGTCGGTTATTATTAGAAGTAGGAATTATAGGTGAATCTTCATTAAAAAAAAGATAAACCTGCAGTAATATAAACCTATATTAGGTGGTAAATAATCAGATCCAGTAAAAATAAATATATTTTATAAATTCTCATGAAAAAGGCTAAAACGATTTCAACATATGATTTCAGAACTTTATAGACAACAATATCACATAATGAACTTATCATGTGGACACAGGTGCAATCTTATTATAAGAGGAAAGGTAAGCGATGGCTATGCCTGGAGGTGTCATGCTACCAAATGCCGAACCTTTACATCAACCGAACTGGTACTTTATTGCCAAGTCTAGACTGACTAATTCCATCATAATTAAAATAATCTAATTGTTGGCGTTCAAGCGATTAATACAGAAAGACCTCCAGCGCGAATGCGGAATACTATCTACGCACACTATTAATAAAAAAAACGGTCTCAGGAAACAACAACAATATCGGTTTTAATATGAAAACAAACCTACCCCACCCAGTTTTGTTTCAATTTTTCTAGTTTTCAGGTTTTTCCTTGAAAAAAAAAATAATAAATAACACCCCAAATAACAAAAAAAAATGTGTTCAATTTAAAAAAAAAAAACTTTACAAAAGAAATTCCTTGAAAGTATTTATTTGACTTACCTTTGAACTTTTTCTCGAGCAAAAAAAATCTTTAACATTATTTATTTAAATATATATATATAGCAAAAATAAAAAAAATAAAAATATTGTTCTAACTTTTTTCTTTACAGTTAATAAAACTTAAAATTTAGGGTAGATTTTCTTTTCTTGTTATGCTTTCATCGGCGACGCTCGGCTTACTCCGGCTGTTGACGTTATGTTCCAGAGAAAGCCGGGCGGACTTTGAGTTACATCTGGATCACTCTCTACATGAGTACCAACTTTTTAAAATATAAAGATTGTTTTTGTTTTACATTAGGTCCACCCCCACAATTTTCTTTAAGATGACGACTACTGTAGGTTTTCCACTATGCTGAATAATAAAAATCTCATTTAAATTTTGAAGATACAAGTAGTCTTCAAATATGAAGGCATGCACTGTAATTCACTGGCGGCCATGTTTGTATGCGTGCACGATGAATATATAGGTCCACCTCCACAATTTTCCTTTAAAATGTTAAAAATGGCTTTTCGTTTTAAAACAATGAATTGTTTTTTTTTTTCAAAACAAAGACATTAATTAATAAGTAGGAATACGAAACCAAACAAAATGAATATTCGAATAAACACGCATAAATGTAGAAATCAAAATTATTAAAAAATAGGAAACAATAAAGAATCGGAAAAAAAAATTTCCAATTAAAACTAAAAAAAAAAAAAGGGTTGTAGCAGAAATTTTGGTTTGCACGCTATCCAAGATGACCGACTTGAAACAACTCTTTTTCGGATCGTAGTGTGCTAAAGCTAGACCCGATAATAAGCACTCCTGGTTTTATTAAATGCATTATCGCATTCTCTCGTCCAGCATCACTTCTTAGTTTTACTCATTTATTCAATCCCAGTTTGTGCATATCAGGAATATTAGTCAATACATACGTTGTTGTAGTTTGCTAAACATAGAAATTATTGTAGTTTAGTTACGTTATTCGGAATATGCATATTTTTATGGCTTCCTTTTTTTTGGGGGGGTGATCTTTTTCCTTCATGATTGATTATCCGACCAGACATTCTATTTTGTTCAACATTAAATCCCTATTCCTCAATTCTTTTAAAAACTTCTCGGACGTGATTTCTGTGTTCTTCAAAATGTTTACTCCTTATTAATATGTCGTCTAATTATGCCATTGCGTATTCCAGACCATACAGCATCGTATCCATCATTTGTTGAAACAGGCTCGGTGCTACTTTCAAACCGAAAAGGCTATCATTTTAAGTTATATAACCCTCTTCTATGTATGTTAATGGTTAAAAACTTTGTACATTCTTCTTCTACTTTGACTTGCAGATACGCTTCTGACAAATCAATTTTCAGGAAGACTTTGGCTCCATTCAATTTTGAAAATATCTCCTCTGGTGTGGAAGTGGATATGAGTGATCTCTTAAAACTACAATAATCTCTTAGAAACTTCAACAATTCATTTAGTCCGGTTGAGTTGTCTGATTTGTTTTTCTTTTTTACATAAACTGTATATGATGTCCTTTCAGAGTAATCTACTGTACTTCATTTTCTTCTAATATCCGTAACTTTTCTTTTTGGCTCAAATACTGTTTGTCTTTGAGTTCGAATCTTTCTTCAGTCTTCGTGCAACAACCAAGTTCGTCGGACAAAAACTTTATAAAATTCACTTTTTAAATCTTTAACAAAATTTTCAGTCTTTTTTACCTTTCCATACTCGACGCATATAATCTACAAAACTCGTTTATTGGCTTCTCCGGTAAATTAAATAAAATTATTAAGGCAATGCCGAACAAATTTGCATTTTCTATGACATGACATAAATTTTCGTTTTATGCGTTTTGTTGTCGAGTGTTACTTTAGCATCGAATTCTTTGAATTTTAGTTTGCTTCCCAAAATACCCTTTGTTTTTTTCTGCATTTCGTGATTAAGGTTTTCCAATCTTTTTCTAGCTATTTTGGTCAGTTGTAGAAATGTCATTCCCTGTATCTAGCAAACGAATAATAATTTCACCATTAACTTTAATGTCTACATATTTTTCCCCGTGATTTTTCGCAACTTTCTATAAAACTATATTTATCTTTTTAGGCTTCTGATATATCTTTTTTCGGCATATTGAAGCCTTATGCTTCGCTTTAAATAACATTTAATTGTAGTAAGATTCAAATCCAACATGCTTTGCAATAATTTTCTTTCATAGTGTTGATTTTCTGTCTTCCATAAGGTCATTTTCCTTTCTTTTATAAGTTCCGTTTTACTTTTATTCTTTATAGTAACGTTCAAACGTCTTGCTTTAACAACCTTTTTTGCCCAATCTCGTGCTGTTTTACAAATTTTTTTTTAACATCTGTTTGCTGTTTTTTGTACATTTTATGTTGCTGTACAAACTGATGTTGTAATTGTTGTACCGCGTCGTTTTTATCAATTCCGTTAATTGTTCCAGAATCAACCTAAAACAAAAATATTTACATGAAACACAAAATCCAACCAAACAGTTGTCCAATAATTAAAGACGTAGATTTAATTTTTACTTTCAATGAGGTTGGGAAAACCAAAAAACATTACTTCTTACTATAATTTTTTTCACCCATTCTGTCGTCGGGTAGATAAGCATAATATACTTTTTTTTAATTTCTCTGTGGTCCACCTAATACGGTGACAGAAAAGCTCTATGTCCTTCGTCCAAGTTTGACAAATTGATACATTCTGAGAGTTCGTTTTCTGTCATCAAATCTGTTGTATAAGTTTGCAGTAAGCTTGCAATTAAATTCTCAGTCGTCAATCTTAAATCGATTAAGTGTAAGTTGGGAGTCGAATCCTCTTCCGCCAATGTGTTGTACATTAGATATGATTTCATAATCGAATTCTTCGTTGTCAATTTGATATAGATTGGATGTGAGTTCGTTCTCGAATCCTTCGTTGTCAGTGATATATAGATTGGATGTTAGTCATTTTTCGAAATATAATCCGTATAAATCAATCAGATGAAATAAGACTCGAGACATAAAGTAAGTTATAACAAGTTTATTGTACAACAGTACAATATAGCAAATAAGATATTGACACTCAAACGTATCTTGAACGTCGTAGTATCGATTAACTTATTTCCCTTTCTAGTGTCTTTTGTAGACTGAGTAATTCATTCACATGGCGTGTAAGGATCTTCCACTACATCTCCTTTACTTTTCACAAATTGAGTTCGTCAAGAAGTGGAAAGCATTAATTTTCCTCTCTCTAATTGACTAGTTGAATACGTTATAATATATCTTTCTTTTTGGTCTCTTTATCTTACCGAATCTCAGGATAAAAATTCATTTACTGCTATATCTCGCTACGTACTATTACTTGTGGTAATATAACTAACAGAAGAGGCATAATTCCTCGAATCACCATTGGGTAATATTACTTGAGCCTCGAATACTATACTATTTTCAATATTTAGTTAGGGTTTATTTGTAGAGTAAAATAACCTTGTGTCAGTTTGCCCTGACAAACTCTTGTACAAAGAGGCCGAACACACTTGTACCTAATAGGTAATCCGATGTGGAATTCGATCAATTATGTCTTATTAAGAAACATAAAAAGTATTAGATTAATATAACGCTCTGAGAAAGCATCGATCACTTGAAAACATGCAAATTATTCGAAGCACTCTGATTGACGACATCATCATTTACACTTAGCGTAATAGAAATACTCTTCCGTAAAAGAATTGAGTACTCTCGATTATCAGTACAGTAAAAATATAAATAAATGTATGGTTCCATTTAAATCAGATATACTTCCTTCCAGTAATAGTACGAGATTTGATAGTTCAGTCGGTAGACCACGGCATACCAACCAGCTTTCGGTTTTCGTTATATATATATATATATATATATATATATATATATATATATATATATATATATATATATATATATATATATATATATCATTCAAACACTACCGTGTTTGAATATATGGTTAGGTGACAGTTTTACTCATTTTTAGAACTGTTTTAAAGCTTCACCGCTCGCTCATTTTTCGATCAAATTTCAAACAATTATTACAGTTTATAGATTACTTTCTCAGATATATTGTGAAAAAAATTTCAATTTTCATTCAGTAAAACAAAAGTTATGAATTTACTGGTGTTTAAAATCGTAAAAAAAAAAAAACGTTAGGAGGTGAGCGACGTTTTTTTTATGACTGGTTTTCGTAGCAATCACGTCGCTTCAACGACTACTGTTTCAACCAATTCACCGCTCTCGCGAAAAGAGGAGTAAGAAGTGAAATAGAGAGAATGAAAGGGAGATAATTGGGAAAATTATATTGATAGCAGACGAGTGCCGTACATTGTTATTACATATGTATATGTTATGTTTATTGGGGGGGGGCAAACTTAAGACTGAAATTGAACTAAGAACAAGTAAATTTACTGGAAGCTTGGAAAAAATTATGAATTACAATGGAAAAAATGCAAGCATGAAAAGTAATATGGTAAAGCTTAAATATGGAAAAGTAAAGGACTAGTTGTTAAAATTGGAAAAGAAAAGTAAAAAAAAATAGAATGAATTTATAACTTAAAATATTGCAGCATTAAGATTTTTTAAAAATTCAATTTATAACATTATATAATCAATCTTTAATGTTTAGTTTAACAATATTACTTTTCATTCTGGCATTTTTCTATTGTAATATGTATGTATATATATATATATATATATATATGGGAGAGAGAGAGAGAGAGAGGGGGGGGTCAAACAGCACCACAACTCAAACAAAACTCGAAAACAACGACAGAAAGTCCTAAACTTTAATTTTCCACTCCATCGTGCTATTCAATAGAACATATACGAAATCAGAATTCGAAACCCGAATCACTTGCATGAGAGACAAGTACGCGATCACTTTGGTCACCATGCCATATAGAAAATCCTTATTGACTAACATAACTAAGATAAAGCAAACCGCAACAAGGTCCGACTCTAAAATATAGTTATTTCTTCTTTACAAGAGATATAATAATCCAATTACTAAGAAATCAGTCCCATATCTCACATGAGATTTTACATTATATGTGTGCACGCGCGTGTGTGTGTGTGTGTGTGTGTGTGTGTGTGTGTGTGTGTGTGTGTGTGTGTGTGTGTGTGTGTAAAAATATCATATTAATTAGGGATGATGTAAAATCGGGTTGTCTGTAGAATGAATGTGGTATATATAAATATGCGTGTGTGTTTATGTGTGTAAGTTGGAGGGTGTATGCGGCTTTGTGTATGCTTTTATCTTTGCGCCAGTGTGCGTCACCTTATGCATGAATGTGTCTAAAAATAATCTACGACCAAGATTATCCATAAGTACTAACAGACTACATCGGAAGTAGAAAACAGGAAGCTCATAAATTCCTTAACGTCGGGCGGGATGCTGGAATTGCAACTAAACGGCAAGATTGTGACCACCATTATAGATCAATATTTCTATCAATCTTCATTCAATATTCATTAATTTTTAGTTCCGGTATTGCTTAGAAATGTACAGCAGTCGGACACACTGACTCTACGGCTTCTTCGAGAAATAATCGATTCCATAATTTGTCCATAATTATGTAGCCGAATTGTAATAATAAAACGCCAACTAGAAGGGAGACTTGACCCTTTCCGAGATTGAATGAGGATCAACAAATGTTCCACCATCATCAATGAAATCGCCTATTTTTTAATCAAATCGATTGATTGCCTGCTCTGGTTAGGGATACCCACGCAGTGTACCGGGATGAAGCTTTACGTGCCTCCCTGAAGTGAGTTAGTCAACAATGCATTGTGGTTTAAACTGCACTGTTGAAAATTTACTGTTGATTTTATGATATTATGTGGCTTCACTTAAAGTTGAAAAGGAAAAAGTCAAGTATCATGGTTCAATTATTCTCTAAACGGAAACATTCATTTCAAAAGCGTTTCTGTTTTATCAACGACGCAACAGCTGATTTTATGTAGGTAGATAGGTTGGTTGTTTTATGGCATATTAACCCTTTTCAGGTTATTTAATTCCGAATCCAATGATTCGGAAGAAAATTTCTGTAATAGAATTTTTTTTTTCCAAGTTGGTTTCTATTTAACCCATAGTTGGGACCCTTACGGGTACTTCCACTCTGGATCAGAGTGGACCTGGGAGCAATGGCAATTAAAGGGTCGTCCACATTCCCCCAAACCCGCGTGCGGATATAATTTAAGGTCATATAAAGGACCGTCTGATTTTATGAAATTATATTTACATAATCACTTGAATTAAAGTTTAACATAAAAATCAAGTATTATGGTTCAATGGTGTTCTGAAAGGAAACATTCATAAAAAGAGATTACAGTTGGTTTTATAGAGTGGTCCTTTCTGCTTGTTCGGTGATGACTCTTCTCAAATGTACTTGTGATATAAAGCTGTATGTTAACTTTGATCAAAATTGGATTTTCTTCTTTAATCGGACTTTTTCGATAATTGATTTTCGATCCTATTAGACACATAAGAACATTCCCAGACTCTTCAAGTACCTTCGTGAGAAATTTAAAAAAATATCGGTTATGCCGTTTAGGAGTCTATAGAGAACAAATTAACACACATAAAGTTGCTTTTATATATATATATATATATATATATATTAGACTGTATATATATTAGACTGTATATATATATATATATATTAGACAGTATATATATATATATATATATATATTAGACAGTATATATATATATATATATATATATAAAACTACTTCTGTAATCACATCAATTAATATACGAAAGTGTAATTTTATGCGTAAATTTTAAGTATTTACATTAACTGTGTTAAATACATATATATAATATATATATATATATATGTATATATATATATATAAAGATCTGTTACTTTTGTTAGCAATATATATATATATATGTATATATATGTATATATATACATATATTGCTTACAAAAATAGCAACAGATCTTTATATATATAGAGAGAAAATAAAATATATATATAGAAAATAAAATATATATATATATATATATATATATATATATCTGTTGATATATTTGTTAGCAATATGAGCAGTTTTTAAATGCTGCTTGTTAGTATTTCATTTTCGCTTCATAAGTGATTTAGAATTACCTCCCCTTTTTGTTTTTGTCGAACTCTTTCCATTTTTTTTTTGTTTTTGTTTTTTGATTTTGTTTTGTTGCGCGCTTTTCTTTTTTTTCTTTTTTGGACGGGACGTATTTTTATATATTAAATATTAAAATATTTATTTTAACTTAAATATTTTTAAAACATTTTATGTGCATGAAAGTTATTTATGGACACATGTTCCTGGGTATGTAAAGAACATTTGAAGAGAATAATTTTTCACCACTTTTATGTCTTCTGAAGAAGTTTTCTATAAATGTTACTAAACATTATGTCTGTAATCTGTACTTCAATCAAGATCAAAATACCTTACATGATTTGAATTCCAGAAAATATCTACAAGGTAAAATTGTCGCTCAAGAAAAAACGACATGATTTTATTTCCGTTTGATTTTTTTTTTATGTTTGTACCTATTTACAATGCCTCCCCACGGGACAGAGTTAGACACCAGGGTCGTTTTTTAACATGGAGAAAGGGTACAAAAATAAAAATTGTCTCAGTCGTGAAGGATTTCTCCTCCACTGAAAGAGAACGAGAAATGGAAGTGCCACATCTGAAGAACAGATGGTATTTATTTGCTCCCCCACCGAGCAAATTAGGCACAAGGCCAATTTTTAATGTGAGGAGTGAAGGGAGGGGGAAGGGAAAAAGGGGACCAGCTCCCGAGAGGTGGGAAATGGGAGCTGGTTAAAGGTCAGGCATGTGGGGTTGCCCCCACATCTGGTCTTTGCTAGTCATAGCTAGTCATAGCTAGTCATAGCTTGCAGTATCTGTCGGAACAGATGGTATTTATTTGCTCCCCACCGAGCAAATTAGGCACAAGGCCGATTTTTAATGTGAGGAGTGAAGGGAGGGGGAAGGGAAAAAGGGGACCAGCTCTCAAGAGGTGGGAAATGGGAGCTGGTTAAAGGTCAGGCATGTGGGGTTGCCCCCACATCTGGTCTTTGCTAGTCATAGCTGGTCTTTGCTAGTCATAGCTTGCAGCATCTGCCGGAACAGATACTACACTTTGATCTTGGCCAAAAGTCCAATGTAGACTATCTACTAGTTGGTCAGTTGTGTACAAATTTCAAGAGCGGTAGGAGCCTTCTACTATGTCTGTAAGTGACAATGTTCAACGAGCGAAATCGGAGATGCGCCGTTATCCAACTAATGCTCTCTACCGATCCAAGTTATGACAACAGAATCATTGTAACAACCTCAAAATGCATCGCTTGATGGATTGTAACGAATATCATGTACGTGCTCAGAGTGATTAAAACGAAGTTTCCGGCCACAGTGATGGTCTTTGGTGTGGTTTGAAGTGAGGGCCACATCATGCCACTTAACATTTTTGAAGTCGGTTTGAAAGTCAACACCAAAGTGTATCTGGATGTGCTGAAGAATGTGGGAACCGCCTGCTGCAATCATGTAGCCGTTGGCAGATTCTGGGTGTGGCAGTAGGATTCAGCGCCGGTCCACAAGTCCAAAGAGACCCAGGCTTAGCTTCTGAAGGAGTGCTACGACTTTGTACCCTTCTCTCGCTGGCCTCCTCCTCCCCCGACCTGAACCGGCTGGACTGCTTTGTTTGGTAATACGTCAAGACCATCACCAACAGGACCTCCCACAGCACCAAAGCAAGCTTGATCGCCGCCATCGTCCGAGTATTCGCCGAGCTCCCGCCAGCGTTTGGGGATAATCAGTCTTGCAGTTCCAGACCTTTATCAAGGTGGTGTTTGAGGCTGAAGGAGACTGCATTGAATAGATGTCAGCTCTGCTACATAATCAAGTTACCTGAATGTATTTTTTTTTCAAAAGAAGTTTTAAAATAAAGCTGGGGTGTTTTTTTTTTTTTATTATGTAGGGCGACATTTTTATTGTTTCACTCTGTAAAATGCAAAGTAAAGTGTCTCTCCAGAAAATATATCAAAATCAGGAAATTTTTCTCAACGAATGTCTAATGACAAAGGATAAAATTCAGTGTAAATCCGAAATATGAGTTTTTAAATGAATGGTTTGGTTCATATTATGCATCCTAAAAGGCTATGAACTACTCCAAAATGACAGAGAAAATAAGACTACAGCAATATATATTGTCTATGGAAATTCCACGGTGGTATCTTACATGTGTAATATATTGCTGCTAAGCATTGTGTGGACGTTCAGCGTAAAGGGAGATCCCGCGATATTATTGTAGCCCTTTTGTTCAAATTGTAAAAGTATTTATCTCAGTAATCTGGTTAATATAGTGTCAGAATATATCTGGTTATTACGGTTTATCTCCAATATACTTATAGGAGTCTGTGACATATTTCCATTGTATGGACGCCCGGCGCCAACAGAAACCCCACGATATCATTATACCATCTTTAGACAGACCGGATACTACTCTTGGATCCTCGCCAGAAGACCAAGAAGGTATATTTTGGTTTCACGTACGGCCCAAAGGCGACCTAATTTATTTTATTTTATTTTACATCTTACATTGCGTCAAAAAAAATATATCTAAAAGTATGTGACCATCTTCTCAGATATTTCATCGTATTTTTCGACCGGGCAAGGCTGGGCGCTTCCGTTTGTCTAAATGTGTGGAAAATATATTTTAAACTTAAAACTAAAGTTAATTGACTAATGACGTAACAGATAAACCTAATCTGTTCCTAGAGAAGTAAGCTAGTTGGCACAGGACATATTGGCGTCGTGATAATTATTACCTATCTTAATTACAAAATGCGGATATCAGTAAGTCAATTTAACCTGTGCACATTACTAAAGCTTTTTCAGGTATGTTTTACTATAGATAAAAATCATTAAAAATTAGCAAAGAAAAAAATATATAACAAATAAATGTAACCAAAATCAAGGTAAATTACTCTTCTACCTACCTGGAAAAGTTTTTAGTCTTTTAAATTATTTTTAAGCTTTCATTAAGTTCGAAACGAAAGTAGTGTTGAGTGCTTAAGTTAAGACAAAAACAAAGATGGCGATATGAAAGTGCTACTTTTTGGTGGCCCGAGAATGACTCATAACGCGAAAATAAATAAAACTACTGGACGTAATCCATCAAATAAACATTGTTGTGACATTTATTGGGTGGATTTCTATCAGTATTAAGTTTTATTTTCCAGTTTTGAGCATTTCTCAGAGCTACAAAAGTGTTAACTTCATGTTACCATCTTTGTTTTCGTTTTAACTTAAGCACACAGCGTTACTTGCATTTCGAACTTAATGAATCTTATCTTATTATAAATGTTTCTAATGTCTGTGTGTGCGCGCGCTCGCGCGTGACGCGGTTTATCTTAGCCTACAGGCAACCTACACAGGCAAGTTAGGAACCGAAATGAAGCTTATGACCCAGCGGATGTTTTAGTGATATTTATATCCATGTTTGGTGTACGGAAATGCAAAAAAAAAAAAAAAAATGCAAAAAATGCACACAAAAAATAACGATTTACTAAACAACGTTTTATTTACTGGATATTTTTCCGGTATTCACCGGAAGTTATTATCTCCCTTAGTAAATTCGATTTACTGTCTGTGTGTGTATGTGTGTTTGACACGGTTTATCTCAGCCTACCGGCAACCCACCCAGGTAAGTAAGGTATCGAAATGAAGCTTATGACCCAGCGAATGATTTATTGATATTTATATCCATGTTCGGTGTATGGAAATGCAAAAAAATGCAAAAAAATACCGATTTACTAAACAACGTTTTATTTACTGGATATTTTTCCGGTACAGTTCTTTTCCTTTAAAATAAGTACAAACATAAAGCTTTTCCAGATAGGTAGAAAAGTAAATTATCTTGCTTTTGGTAACATTTATTTTCCATATATTTGTTTTCTTTTTTGTTTTTTTGTTTTGTTTTGCTTTTTTGTTTTTTGTTTGTGTTTTTTTTTACTACGTTTCATTCTGTTGTCTATTGAAAAACACATCCGCTATTTCAAACGTTAATCTGACATACCGGCCGATGAACATAGACACGTATAAAGATGACGGCACATAAAGATGCTACATCATGACAGACCTATCGATATCTGCACAGACAAGTCCTCTTAGATGAATGTGTAGACGAATGAAGCAATACTAGACTGTTCAGACCAATAAAACCGGACAAAAGTTAGAGACTGTTGATTAAGAATGAATACTTTATGCCAAATTTATGGTTAAAATACTGTTAGATGTGTGTTCATTTCATGGCGATAGTTAAAACATGATTAAACGTGTGTTCAGTTCATGGATATAGCTAAGATATGGTTGAATGCGTGTTCATTTCACGGTTATGGTTAAAATATGGTTAAACGTGTGTTCATTTCATGGTTATGGTTTAAATATAATTAAATGTGTGTTTATTTCATGGTTAAAATATGGTTAAACGTGTGTTCATTTCATGGTTATGGTTTAAATATGATTAAATGTGTGTTTATTTCATGGTTATGGTTAAAATATGGTTAAACGTATGTTCATTTCATGATTATGGTTTAAATATGATTAAATGTGTGTTCATTTCATGGTTACGCTTAAAATATGGTTAAATGCGTGTTTATTTCATGGTTATGGTTAAAACATGGTTAACTGTGTATTCATTTCATGGTCATGACTAAAATATGGTTAAATGTGTGTACATTTCATGGTTATGGTTAAAATTGTATTTTTCCGTCGCTCTCACTGAGGATTGAACCTTTAAACCTTCAGAAGAATGTCACCTTTTACAATTGATTTTTTTTTCCAAGTACTCTAACCACTGCGCCACGGGTCCCTTACATTCCCGAGTTCGACAAGATACACCTGAAAAATGTCGGATGTTACATCGACCGAAACGTTGTGAAAATCACACTCAAGATGAGAACAGTAGTTCGATGAATCCAAATAATACGAAAATAAAGATGGCTTACAAATCTAATGGAAATTTAGTAGTCGAAGGCAAAACTATTACTTTTATAAATGTATTATTTTCTTCCGTGACTTGTTGTTTTGATTTAGTGTAAGTTAATTTTGAGAATTTATTTATCTATTCATCTATCTATTATATAAAAGAAACTTCGTCTCTGTGTCTGAATTCGTTCCCTATGGATTCCAATACGGTTGAGCCTTTTTATGAAATTTCACACCAATGTACTTTATGTATGAGGCAGTGTTTTTTTTAGATAGGTTTTATATCGGAATGTCTTCAATAAGTATCGATAATCGTTAGTCGAAAAATCCTATTAAAGAATGAAAAGTCTGATTGTGACCAATGTTAACACCATTATACAGTCTAACACCACAAGTTCGTCTGAGAAGTTTTATTACCACACAAGCAGAAAGGCCCGGTATATAAAATCAACAGTGGGTTATTTGATATGACAGGGGTGCGTTCGAAATTAATGTTTATGTTTTAAGTGCAATTGAAGTATTATACTTGACTGTTTCATTTCAAACTTAATTTCATCCATTATCACCGCACAAGCAGAAAACCAGGCATGTAAAATCAATAGTAGGCTCTTAGATATGACAGGGACACCTTCGCAACGAATGTTTCTGTTTAGAGCAAAACTGAACCATGATACTTGACTTTTGCATTTTGAATTTTAATTCAAGCTTATTATATGTAAAAATAATTTTATAAAATCAATAGTAAATTCTCTATAGTGCAATATAGACTACAATGCATTGTGGACTGAGTCACTGTGACGGGGCATCTATAGCTTCCTCCCGATGCACCGCGACAGACCCCAACCTAGAGCAGGCAATCAAGTGATTTGATTGAAAAAATGGTCGATTTCACCGATTTTAATGGCAATAAAAATATGAAAGTGTGAAACATTCGTTGATCTTCATTCAATTCCGGGCAACATCGGGTCTCCCTTCTAGTTAGATTATATTCCTTTTTATCTTATAACAGTTAGTAAGATAATAAATATATGACAAAAATATTTATACGAAACTTAGGAAAAGCATCTCATTAATGGGATGTAGAGATAGCTATTTATGAGAATAACACGCGTCTTAACAATTATGGCTCCACAGTAGCCTCTTAGTTTTGTAAATTATGCTATTTAGAACATTCGATTAGTTAATTCATCTAATTAAATTTATCCCCTCTTTTTGTTGCTATAAATATTTTTTAGAAATAATATTTCCTAGTGTTTTCTTTGATAAGTTATTTATTTATCTTTATTTTTTACTTTTAACTAGAACATAAATGAGAGAATAGTATAGCATCAGTTCTATTGTCATGCTACTATCCTCCCAGGCACGACCGCCTCCTTTTGGGGCGGTGTAGTGTCTACTTTGTTGGCGTGATACCATCCTCTCAGACTAGCAAAAATTTCTGTAGACGTATCTGACTTTTATATAATTATATGATTGAATCTGTAACCAAATTGATGGTTACAATATAGTTAAATTTGTGTTCATTTCATGGTTATGGTTAAAATATGGTTATATTTGTGTTCATTTTTGTAACATACAATTACCTATCAATTCCTAATTGTACATCAAACAAATACTGTAATACTTAATTCGCTTTACCTTATTACAAATGACCATACAATATTTAAATCAAATCGGTTCAGTAGTTTCCGAGAAAAAGTGAGACGGCCAGACAGGCTGACAGAAAGAATAACAGAGATGTGATATAGATTATTTCATTGATATGCCATGTTATTATATAAGTTATTCCCAAATTTAAGTGTGACAGACAAACAGACCAACTGATGGATAGAGCTTCTCGGACGTATGTAAAATTAGATTTACGCGTTTAGAATGGTTCAACCATTTTTCTGGCGGCCTTATATATATATATATATATATATATATATATATATATATATATATATATATACAGAAAGAGAGAGAGAGAGAGAGAGAGAGAGATCTTCCAATTTAGATCTGTAGCGAACGTCAACCATAAGTGCTTGTCCAAAGAGAAACATTCTTTCAGGAGAGAGAATTTTTTTTTAATTCTTATACAAAACGGGGATCAGAGTATGTCTAGTGAAAAGGAGTGGGCTGATTGGTTTTAGAAGTGTCAAAATTAACAAGTTTAATTTTCGCTCTCTGCACTACATATTCCAAGCTCGAAGAGATAGTATCAGTTAAATCTTTGTCTACCTTCATTGCGTAGATATTTACACATGATCTCAATGTATGATTTGGCAGATTGTTTATGGAGATCAATAATATGGTTAGCTCTTTTTTTAAATTTTCTTTCTTTGAAGATTGTAACGCTGGGTATGGGGCAGCCAAAACAGCTACCAACATTCCCCTGCTTTTTATTGAAACCACCCGAGAGCTCTTTTTAATATCCTCGCTGTTCCCTTAAGTGCAATTGTCTGGGTATCTTTTGCACTTGGTTCACCAGGAATATTAGGTAAGATTTCAAGTTTTTCTTAATAAACCCTGTAGCACCTATAATAACTGGCATGATTGATAACTCCCTAAGATTCCAGTTTCTTTTCATATCATACGTGAGACCTTGGTATTTTATCTGTTGATCTCTTTCAGCTCTGTTAAGACCTCCATCATTAGGGACACTCACTTCAACCAAGGTCGCCACTCTCTCTGACTTATTCCATATAACTATGTCAAGTTTGACAGCAACATTTTCAAAGAAGGTGGCCGTAGGGATGATATGGTCGTAATCTATGGTATATAAGTCATTTACAACTGTTCTTTAAGTTTGATGTTCCCAGGACTTGCTGCTACACTGGATGTTTAATTTTTTACAGTGGATATACTTACATACTCCATCATGTATCGCTGTGTGGTAGCCGTCCCCCAAAAGAACCTTGCAACTTGATATCAGATGACTCACACTTTCCAATTCTGCGTGGCAGAACCTGCATTTGTTGTCATTAGTGATACCTGCCATCTTCTTGAATGCGTTGGTTATCAATTCCTGATCTTGAGCGGGCATTATAACCCTTTCCTGATCGTGGTGGAGGGCTCCCCTCTTGAGCCATTCCAAAGAACCATTTTTGTCTATGTAGTCCTGAGAGAGTTCTCGCAGAAAATACTTTGCACGCTGATGTTGGTCCCACTATTTGAGGTTTATCCTTTGAATAGCTTCTCATGCGTTGATTTTATGCGCGATCCTATCGAAAAACCTACGGTATGTAAAAGATTTGAAGCATACTCTAGTAACAAAAAGGTAGAAAGTGAACCGTGGTTTTAATTTTATCAGCATCATAACTCTCACTTCCCTTATTTAGTTCTTTAGTCCTTACATTATATGAGCGAAAAAAAATGAGAAGGAATTGCTGTTTTCTATAACGGAATCTATCTATCCAACACGTATCGTTAGCTAGCTGTTGACCTTGAAGCGGTATATTTTAGCCTCTTACATTAAGTAGCTTCATGCTTTGTCTGAAGCAATTGTCATAAATATAAATTCGATACAAGATTTAACACATTAGCAGTTGGCATGCAGGGCGAAATCCGTATTGCTTATCATTAAGAATATTGTGATTTCTCTAGTAATTGACAATTGCTAGATTTTATACGGATCAATCAACTTTTTCATAAAAATTAAAATTAGGGTTAGGGTTCATCGACTATCTGGCCTAGCTCATAAACACACGACAAATCATAACAAAACCTTTCTTCAAATTCACCACAGATGTGGATGTTTGTGAATAGACAGATTTTGGTAATTTTCTCAGAGATTTTGCGAACATATTGATTCCTTCTTTGTGAGGGTGATAACGGGCAGATACGAATAAGACGTGAATCATAGTTTAGTTGAAACATTTAAAGCTAACAAGAGATATTTCTATCATATGGAAAACCATCCCTGATGTAAGCACAGATTCCATTCCCATAGCGAGATCGCGTTAGAATATCCTGAGATGTATAAATAATCTATAGATGTTTGATTGGTAAGCGCATAAGAACATCAAGTCAAGTTTGCTGTCTTTTAAATGGATTTCAACCTCGGGAAAATTGGAATGAGGACCTTAAATATTGGAAAAGTAAGCAGAAAATGTCTACAATTTAATGCTTACATTATCTTAAGAAAAACTTGAAATTCAACTTTGCTTAATTAGTGTATAATGATTTCGGATCAAACTTAATGCATATCTATTATATTTTAGTTACGATTTCTTCTTATAAACCATTAAGCTTAATCCATAAATATTGGATATTTTCTAGAATCAAAATTCTGTAATGAATATGGATCAAAATTGGAATAAGGATTCTAAACATAAGGTTTGTAGAGTTATATGTTGATTTTAGTCGTAAGGGAAAATAAGAAATGATACAAAATGTTTAGTCCAAATAATTCTTCTTTTTTTTTTTTGCCTTGACTAAGTACAGAATCAATTTCGTAATCTAGCTGGTGAATATCTCTTTTCTTTTCTGTTCTCGCAGAAAATACGTTACTTTCCTTTCTCTATTTTATCGTTATTTGTAACAGGGTGCTCGACTGAGCTCTAATCTTTTCAATGTAAGATATTCACAACATAAACTCTATTCATGTCATTCCCCCCCCATCTTTATAGAGACAGGGTGAATTTGAATCAAAAGAGTTTATTTCTAAATAATTCTCATCTCTGTTACACCCAAGAACGAAACTACTGGCCTGGCGACTACGACATGGCTGTCTACAAATCCAATGTAAACACAGGCTGTATGAATGTACCTGAGCAGACGAGATAAGCAACAAACTAATATTATTGCTGTTTCTTGTTCCTTTGCAAAACTCAAGCACGTCTCGGAAAGACCAAAACAGAAACAACAATTTTCCTCTGCAAACCCACAAAATCAAATACTATGAATAATTATTTGAAGATATAAAGAATTGAAATCATAAAACGTTTACCAAAATGACTGTATTCGGGATTAAATAAGCTGAAGAAGGTTGATTCGCCGTATTACAAATCCAAACAAAACACCAGGATAAAATTTCGGAAGATTAAAAGCTCTCAAGAAAAAAAAAACGGATTAAGCAGTAAGTAACCTGAAATAGTTAATGTGCAGTTAAACAAAACACCTAAACAAACATCATGAATAAATAGTTAAAGATTTAAAAGACTTAAAGCATAATACTTTTACCAAAATGATCCTATTAGGCATTAAATAACTTGAAAAGTATTTATATGCCGTAAAACAAAACAAACCAAAGCACCATGAATAAATATTTGCAAATATAAAGTACTTGAAGCATAATAACCGTATTAGCGACTATGTAGTCCATAAATTGTTGATATGCCATAAAACGAAACAACCAAACACAATGAATAAATATTTGAAAATATATATATATAAAAAAACAACTTGAAGCATAAAATCGGTTATCAGAATGACTGTTACGGTTTATATGCCCTAAAACAAAGCAACCAAACCAAACACTATAAATAAATATTTGAAGATATAAGGAACTTGAAGTATAAAATCTTTCACCAGAATAAACAGATTATCCATTAAGTAACAAGTTAAGCATTGATGTGCAGTAAAACAAAGCGGTACTTGTACAGTTTAATGACGACACTTAAAAAATGAAAATATCGAAAAAAAAAAGTTGTACGTATCGGTTATTGAATGAAGTTCTACGAAAAATAATTTCAACAAGTAGTTTTTTGTTTTTTGTTTTTTTGTTTTTTTGTTTTTTTACAGCGAAAAAACAATTTGTTATGATACCGAGCAAAAGGTTCGATTTTTAGGAAGAAAAGCTAGTATTAAAGATGGGGAAGGAGTGTCGGCGCTTTAAATTGAGTTATCTCCCACTGACATGTTAAAAAAATTCGAAGATGTCTACCTTCAACGCGCTGTCATAAAAACGTGTTTTTCCGCTGTAAAAAAAAACAAAAAAACTACTCGATCAAATTAAGTGAATTTTTTTTTCGGAGATCTTCAGTCCAAAACGGAGACGTACAATATAACCTTTCTTCGATATCTTCCTTTTTTTAATGTCATGATTAAACTGTACAAGTGCCAACAAAGCAACTAGTGTCAAAACATACTTGTCATAAAACGTAAGTAATTAAAATTTCACTTATTTTTATTCGTCACATAATATTTTTCATAATTCTACTTACAATCTAGGCATCATTTTTTGATTTGCTTTTAGTCTTGCCTCATCAGTAAAAAAAGTTTGGAGGAAATGTCTTTTTTTTTTAATTAATTTTTTTTTTCTCGTCTCTAAAATTAATATTACGTTCGATATCTGACGGTATCTCCGTCACACCCTTTTGCTAAGATTATGTTTTAGTATTTCTGAAGTTACGTATATTCCCCTGTCTATTTCCGGTGCACTCAATCCCTCTTAGGAAGGAAGTAACGCCAGTGGAATTGCGGTCACGCTGTTCTGCTGATCAAGATAAAATGAGGCAAGCACCATACCGATGATGTTATTCATTTAGTGGAAGAATTAACAAGGTGAACAAAACAAACGAATAACATTACACGTTTACATATTACAAGTAAATATATGTGTGTTCGACGCCCTTTACGGTATTGGAAGAGAGAGTGAGAGAAAATTTCAGGTGGCATTGATATTAGCTTTGTCTCTTTTTTGTTGCCGATTAGTTTTGTCTTCTTTTTATATCAATTAGTTTTGATTTTTTTATTGATTAGTAGTGTCTTTATTTACTTATTGATTGGTTTTGTTCTATTTTAATATAAGTTAGTTTTGTTTACTTATCGATTAATGTTGTCTTTTTATTGATTAATATTGTCTTCTTTTTCTCTATCAATTAATTTTTCCTCCGTTTCCTCATCGATAGATTTTGTCTTTTTATTGATTAATTTCGTTTCAATGATTTCAAATGATGTGCGAATTAAATTCCCAAGCAGTAGTTAGATGGCGAAGCGTGCTGGAAGCCACCGGTCAGTCTCGAAAGACAATGGATACCTTCTATAAGGGTAGCTGCGCGTGTAATTTTGAGGCAAGGGTTGCGCCATCCGCAACCACACCTCTCCTGAATCAGCACTGCTTTAGTCCAGTGGCAAGGAGAAGTCTAGGACGACTGGAAACAATGCCGAGATAAGCGGAGAGTACATACAGTACTTGGTCACCCATTTTAGTAGTAACCAGGCTCAACGTTGCTTAAATTTGAGGATCTAACCCGAACCGGTGTGTCAATGTTATTTGTCGTATATTAAAAGTAAAGATACGTGTGCCCGGTGTCCTTAACAGTATTGGGAGAGAGGGAGAGAGAGAGAGAGAGAGAGAGAGAGAGAGAGAGAGAGAGAGGGGGGGGTATTAGCTTTGTCTACTTTTTGTTTTTGATCAGTTTCTATTTTATTTCATGTCATGCCAACTAAAGAAATGCTTGTTCATTTCAAAGAATGGGATGAATAATTTATTTGAAACTAACAACAGTAAAGGTAAATCATCTTGAAGATAATTTAAATGAATGCGCAATTGAATCCGTCCTGAGAGCTAGATTCAAAGTGTGGTAATTATTTAGTCGCAAACAGCCATTTTTAAGGCTATAGTCTTTCCGAAAGAAAGGGGGGGGGATATTACCTGTCACTGTTATTTGTAATGTCCACGAAACTATAAATGTATGAAGGTCGTTCCAAAAGTAATGCCTCCAATTTTAAATCAAAAAGTTGAAGAGCCACGAAGACAGGCGTGATACCATTAAAACGAGTGACCTTTTGTCCTCCGGAATTTAGTTTTCTATCTAGCTATCACCATTCTCAGTGAACTTTTGCCAGAAATTATCTGCTTCTAGCGCACGTCTATGATAATGGTTATTTTCCTAGAGTTTCACACCGTCAAGATCTGCAACAGAGAGATGAAACTTTCAAATTCTTAATGCAAAAGTTAATGATGTCACACCAATGCAATTTCTAATCCCTTTTAATCCATTCTGGCGTAAAGAAATTGGAGTCATTATTTTTGGAATGGCTCTCGTGTTTTTGTTCATATCCAGGTTGGCCTCTTTGGAAGAGATGGATTTTCCGCACATTAAAACTTGATCTTTTGTCTAACCTAAGGAGACCAATAATTGGTAACTCTTTTATCGGCACCAAACCATGTCTAGTCCATTGATGAGATGGCTTGTTTCCTGTTGACTGCGGTATGGCTAAAGTCGTGTGCAGTTCTAGGAGGTTCACCTCCCAAACTATGCTTCTCATTTTTAGAAGAGGTTAGTTTATTACTAATCGCCTGAGGGTAATGCAAACGTAACTAGCCATGTATTTTTGCAGACTAGAATGCGCTGCAAATCCCACTTCCGCCACGACAGGGGGATAAATAACCTAACTTCATTTAGAATATTAGTGCATTATCGATTCTCTTCTCAGTCGGAGGATGTTTTCTATTATTCAAGTAATTTTAAAACTTTGTGCCCAGTCTAGGGTGTCCTTCTGGGAGGGCTATATAGTTTTCTCCCACTGCAAGAACTATGACACCAGGGTCGGAAAGTGGAACTGAAAAGTCAGCGCCCCGAGGAGGGACACTCTGACCTGCAAAAGATGCCTGGATAGCTCCGTCGGCCTTTCCAGGTAGGTGCACTTTGGGCGATTAGTAATAAACTAACCTCTTCTCAAAGAGAGAAGGCAACGCCTGGGATGGTGGACCTCCTAGAACTGCACAGAACCAGCATTACACCGTAATAAACAGGAGCCAGATCGTTACAGGAATGTTCTAATTTCTGCTGATTTTGGGAAATAAAAAAATCTCTGGGGTGAGGGTCGATATATTTATTATGTAAAATAATACCCATGTATCTAATTTTTTGCTGGTGGAAAGAGGCAAGTAAACATGAGAGTGTGTATTGAATATAAAATGAAAAGTTTTCCGTGTCGCTACGTACAATCAATCGGAAGGAAGAAGAGAAGTTGGAAACGTATAGTCTTTCACTTTTCTTTGGATCTCACTTCCGGTTCACGAAAAGCAGGTCAGCAGTAAATAAATAACGAAAACACACTACTTAAACGGACCAAAATTGAATACATTATAAATAAACTTAAAATTGTTATTCCCAAAATACCTCCATTCGATCTTTACGTTTAGCAGTGCAAATATAATTTCAAACTTAAGCGTGAAAGAATAACGGATCGCCAAATTATGTTGATTGACGGAAAGAGTTTCCTATAGAAAGGCTTGGACATATCTAAAAAAGAAAATATGTGTTATGCATTATCTTTTCTCTCGGGGTTCCCACTAAGAGCTAGTTGGGCATAAAGGTTAATGAGACGGGAATGAATGCTAGCGTAAAGATTACGAACACTATGAGAGTAATAATTTTGCTCAAAGGTATGATTACTTTTGGTTACTTTTGGGGCGACCCATGACGTTATACAACCCTAATAATTTAATGTTAAAACATCTAACTTGAATCAAGATATGACCTTTTGACCTGATTCTGTTTTCTTTTTTATTAGTTTCCTGTGTTTTCTTTAGCATCAGTTACTCACAAGAGGGACACGCAAAGGTTGTCAACAGCTTAAATGAATGTGCTGATATTATTCACAGATGACTTAAAAATAGTATGCTAAGTGTGTTAGCCTGTGTCGATATTCTCTTTGCTATCTTCGCA
Source organism: Euprymna scolopes (assembly GCF_053919585.1). NCBI lineage: Eukaryota > Metazoa > Mollusca > Cephalopoda > Sepiida > Sepiolidae > Euprymna > Euprymna scolopes. The sequence goes on along the minus strand of NC_136486.1, from coordinate 40,959,913 downwards.
AAGTAACAAGATTTTACATACAAACCGACCAATGATTAGCATGTTAATTAGTGGACAAGGGGATCGAGTTTCAATCCCCTATCAAGTTATACTAATGACGCAAAAAAATGGAACTTGATACCTTAGCATCTTAAAGTCATCTCTGGTACCTCCTCGCCAATCTTTCACGATAAACACCCATCTAGCTAAAACGACTGTCATCAATTTCCCCCACTCTTTATCTGTGCCGAAATCAAAGCGTAGATTCCATGAACAAAGCTTCTTTCTGAGAAGTGCACGTTTGTGGAATGCTCTTCCGTTTGCCTGTTTTCCACCTGACTACAACTTAGATGACTTCAAGTCTAACATAAACAAATTCCTGATTAATCGCCCCCTTAAGTAAGACACTTTATCAAATCTCCAATACCAACTATTACTACGATATTATCACCTTGATTACTGTACACACAATAACCCTTATCCCCGAGTGGCTTCCGGGCCTTGATAAGAGATGATCACCATGTAAAGAAAAGTAAGGATCAAGTGTAAGTGGTGTAATACTGATGTAAGAAGATGCATTCTCTGCTACACTTTCGTGTGTATTAAATAATAAAAAGGGAGCATTGTGGATCGCACTCGACAATAGTTAACAACTGTACTTTTTCCTTTTATACACAAACTGACTACGTCACGTATTTACCTATATAGACACAGCATAAAGCCTTCTCACTCCGTTATATAGAAAGACACAAAATAAGGTATATTTAATAATAATAAAAAAGAAACACTACAATTATGTAACAGTACTATTTAGTAACAAGTGAACTAAGTTGGCTGCACAAGCCACATCTTGACGTATTATCCATAAACAAAAATAAAGTTGGCGTGTAAAAAAGAATGTGTATATTTTTGCCGAACGCCCTGAGATTCTAGTGACCAAGATAAACCCAAACTGGGTAGCATGTACACATGCACTATATAAAGAGCCACATACCATTAAATCAACCGTTCTACTAGGAAGAGCAGTAAACACATTCCAGTGCAAATTGCGTGGCATTATTCCAAGGACGCAAAGGTTCTATTAGGTGTTTGCTTTCTGGCAACGAAAAACAGCATTTATGATTAGAGTTGAAGAGTTGTGTAATTTTGGAAAACAAGTTCCGTTATCTTACCAAGTGTGGCAAAATCAACGTTAGATTACGTTAGATCAACACACTAACAGTGAACGTACGTGTGTCCGGCGCGCTTTGCAGCATAAATTAAAGAAGGTAAGAGGAGATGAAGAGAGAGAAACAGAAAGAGAGACAAAAGGAAAGAGAGAGAGAGTTTTTTGTGGCGATTAATTTTGTCTATTCTTTCTTAGCCATTAGTTTTTTTTTTGTTTTTTTTTTTATTAGTAAAGTTTTCTTATCGATTAGTTTTTCTTACTTTACATATCGATTAGTACAAGAAATTTCCACACTTTTGTACAGGCATTTAAAATTCTCGTAAACTCTTGAAAATTCACTATGTTATTGGTATACATCTTATGAGATGATTGACAATTTCTATTTCAGGTTTAAATAAATGTCTACAACAGGAATTGGAATGCATCCTACTAAAGTCTGATTGTCACAGCTGGTAAATTTCAAAAATACAATCTGGACGTGAGGAAACTTTAGAAGAAGGATATGCAATAGAATTATGTTTAAAACTTGGAAAATACCACAGGAACATATGGAATGCTTCAGACTGCTTTTGGACCAGCTTGCATAGATCCAGCATTAGTTTCTGAGTGGCATAAAAGATTCAAGTAAAGCAGGGACTGTGAAGGATGATGAGAGGTATATGAGAACTAACGTTGTCAAATAAAGAATTTTATGGATAAGAAACTTCGTGTGTCTATAGAAACAATAAATGCACAGATTAATGTCGGTGTGGATACTTTACACACAATTATTCACGAGAAACTGAAGATGCAGAAGATGTGCGCGAATGCACCGGTCCACAATTCTATCCTTGTCAAAGACTATAAAACTAAGATGGGAATCAAGACAGTTCCTCGCCCTCCCTATAGTCCAGACCTTGCTCCATGTGACTTTTGGTTATTCCCTAAGCTCAAGAAAACTAAAGAAGCTGTCGTTATGAGACAATTGAGGAGATGACGAGGGTAATTGACACGCTCCCACAAGAAGATTTTCATGTGGCCTTCCATGAGTTGTTGATGCGGTACAAAGTATATCGAAGAAGCGGAGAGTACTTGAAGTCTGGGGAAACTTGGTGTCACTCAGATTCCAGGAAACACCACAAGTTGTTCTCGAAGAGCAATCTTTGATGATAGCTTGTGTGACTAGTTCTAGTGAGTGAATAATAATACAACGGAAGGCAATAATGAAAACGACTGAAATTTAAGGAAATCCGTTGAATGAATCCATATAAACGCTAGACAGTCACATGGAAGTTGCAATAGAAATTTTTAAAAGCATGAAAAGAACACAAGGTTAACCAAGTTCAACTAAAACTGCGAGAAACTTTTTAATCTGCCCCCTCGCTTTTCGGTTGTCAAGGTTAAGGCCGAACAATAATACAGGATCCAGACTTCCACTGGCAGGAAGCGGGTTAGAGTTAGGACTTTTGGGAGGCTTATTATTTAGTCTCGAAAGAACACTACTGGTTATTTTCAGTGAGGAATAAATAGAAATAATCTGTGTTAAAACCCTTAGTTAGTTATTTAATAATAATAATAATAATAATAATAATAATAATAATAATAACTAGCGGGACCTGTGGAAATTCCACAGTGGACTCTTTCATATGTAATAGATTGATTTTGGCATTCAGCGTAAAAGGAGACGTCTTGTAGCTCTTTTATTAAAACTGCAAAATTAATTATCTATGCCAGCAGGGACACCCGGCGTCGCCCGGTCGTAAACTACGCTTAAACATGATATGGTAATTCATGCAGATTTCGTATATATTATTATAGAGTAAATTTTCTAGTGATTCTTATATACTATAAAGTTGTGATTGCAAAAATATAAAGAAAAAAATATCCATATGATTTCGGTGCATCAGCTTGAATCGAAACCGAAAACAAAACTTATATATATATATATATATATATATATATATATATATATATATATATATATATATATATATATATATATAAGCATTTTTGTATCAGTATTTATTACAAAAAAGTAGGTGGTTATAATAATATTTAGACACACACACCATCGTATTCATATATAGAATCTAAAGTTATCTCACGCACACACACACATTGATGAGTGTAAGTACACACACACACACACACACACAAATGAAAATGTAGTAGTATCAAAATAGTTTAATTAAGGAAGTACACAGCAACTTTCGGTGCCTCCCTTTCTGTCTATCATTCTCTGAAACAATTTTAAAACATGAATAAAATCTCAACCAATGAAATTTGCCGGAAAGCGTAACACACAAAAGAACACACACCTTATCGTATTAATATATTGATAATAATAATCATCGAGAACTGACCAGACCTCCGCCGGATAAGTACGAAGAGAACTGGGACCTGGGGAGGCTTATTGCCACTCAAATTCCAGTGACGACCAATAGCCGCTGCCAACAAGAAGTCAATGGCAAGCAGCTGTTGCGATAATGCAAATTTATTTGCAAATGATATCGAAAAACTTTGAGAGTACTGAGAAACCTGGAGAGACTTGTTGTCACTACAGGCTGTTTTAAAAGAGAGATCTTTGATGACCTGTGTGAAAGCTCCTTTGAGCTAATAATAATAATAATAATAATAATAATAATAATAATAATAATAATAATATGCAGCGAACTGTAATGCTGAAAACAGCTTAAACCATGAGGAACCCCCTTGAGTGCAGAACTAGTCTATATGAGCGACAAATTCTAACGGGTATACATAAACTGCAACCAAGAGAACTGGTACACCAAAAGTGAAAAGTGCCGATTCCCCTCCTCCCTTTCCGTCTCCTCCTCACTCCCCCTAAAAAAGAAAACTCGCATCAGCACGTCTGACACCGCACCAAATAGTCGAAGGGACAAGGAGAATGGAAAGACCGAGGAGAGAAAGCACTAATTATTCCTCCACTGGATAAGTGCGAAGAGAACTGAAACTTCGGGGTGTCTGATTGCCACTCAACTCTCAGTGAAGACCAATGACCGCTACCAATGAAAAATCAATCGTAAACGGTCATTGTGATAACGCAAATTTATTTGTAAATGGTATCGAAAGAAGTAGAAAGTATTGAAAATCTTGGGAGACTTGCTGCCACTCAGACTCCAGGAAACACCACAAGTTATTCTCAAAGAGACTTTTTGATGATGGTCTGTGTGAAAACTCATAGTAAATGAATGAATGAATAATAATAATAATAATAATAATAATAATGATAATGATAATAATAATAATAATGAATAATAATAATAATGATAATGATAATAATAATAATGATAATAATGATAATAATAATAATGATAATAATAATATTAATAATAATAATAATAATAATAATAATGATGATGATAATAATGATAATGATAATGATAATAATAATAATAATGATAATAATAATAATGATAATAATAATAATAATGATAATAATAATAATAATAATAATAATGATAATAATAATAATGATAATAATAATAATAATAATAATAATAATAATAATAATAATAATAATAATAATAATATACTGGAACGTGAAAAAATGTGTACTCTTTACTAAATACAATAGCATACACTAAACAGGTAGATGCATTTAAACATAAATACACAAGTGCATTTATATATATATATATATATATATATATATATATATATATATATACTTTTTATTTGTTTTACTTAAGAATTATTATGTCATTACACATTCATAAGCGTGTTTCGGTCAGCCAGTTACAAGTAAATAGAGACGGACTAAAGTTTTATGTAAACAATATCGCCTTAAGAGGTCACTAGTTACTTGTAACGTGCTGACCGAAACATGGTCATGAATATGTAGCGACATATTAGTACTTGTGTAAAACAAATAGAAAAGTATATTTTGCCCTACTTCAGTATTGAACACTTGTATTAACCTCTTAAAAACTTCATTGGTTACTTCACCTCTGAAAAATAGTAACCCTAAATTGTGTCTGTATATATATATATATATATATATATATATATATATATATATATATATATATATATATATATATATATATAATTTGAAAAAATAAACAAATGCTAACTCTATCAGAAACAAATATGATTGTTATTCAGGATAAATCAATCGAAAAAAATCAGTAGGCGTACGCTTCGTATAAATGTATATAAAGGCGGCCGCTTAAGATTCATATTTGACAATTAGCATGATAGAAGAATAGAACTGTGATTAAAATCTATTTGAGTGTGGAATTCATATTGGAATAATCGTAGACGTTTTAACGGAAGTGGCAAACATAAAAAAGATCTTAATATTGGCTGGAGCTCATCGCGTGGGAGGTTTCGCGCCTCGTGAGAGCAATATGGCGGATCAAATTGCGTTTTGCGCTCTTTTCGTCTGTGATTAATATGTTAAATATGTTTGTACTCATGAAAAAGTGGAGTAATTATCTATGCATGCTTAATATCGAGGAAGGAACCTTTATGCGCTAAAAACGTCCGATAAAAATCTACTCGAATGCGTCTGTCCCTATTTATCTTCATATCAGTGCATATGAATGTGTTTATTTCATAACACAATGTCAGCCGCAGATACTCGTCTATAACTAGAAATTGTGCATTGAACGACCTTTTGAATTAGCCATATTTACATACACCGTTGTCTACACTAAATTCGCCGGTATAAAACTAACTCGCGTATTATGTATGTAAATGGTAAAGTGGTTAACTGTAGTCGAGGGCAACCCAAAGGCTTTCTTTTTCATTGGCTACTACGTCAAGAAATAAGGGAGAGCATCACTCATTTCCTAGGATTAATCCACTTGGCTTTGATGTCCGTCTTATATCATTTACCTGTTAAAGGTCAACTATGTTGAAAAGTCAGTGCTATGATAAGCCAGTTCTTGAACAGAGCTAGAATAAACTCACTCTTGCCTACTAAAGAAGCCTTCGCAGTCTCGTCAGCATTGCGTGAAAGGCGCGTCTTAGACGATTAAGAATAAACTAATCACTTCTCAAAGAAAAGGTAAAGCCTGAGAGTGTGGATATCTTGAGATTAAAGAGGGCCAGACTACATCCTGACGGCAACAAAGTCACTGTTAAATTTGGAGTGAAATTTTGAAAAAGATCGGTCTAGTCGTTTCCGGGTCCAAAAGAAACGTACTTACACAAACATAGACAGTCAAAGTTCCTTATATATATATATATATATATATATATATATATATATATATATATATATATATATATATATATACTAGCATTTCAGCCCGACGTTGCCCGGGTGTTTTGAGGTGTATGTTGAGCAAAAAAAAAGCGGTCAATTTTTTAAACTTTGACCTCTATTATGACCCTTTAACATTTATTGTTTTGGGCTCAAATAAAGTTATTAAGTTATTAATTAATGTCAAAGAAACCTATATCTAAAATTTCAAATGTTTAGACCCAAAATACATTCAAACAAACAGGTGAGATTTATATTATATATTATATCGGATGTAATATATATCAATGATTTAAAAAGTAAAAAAAAATAAAGACTCGTGCGCCACCACCGAGAATCGGCATACGACTTATTTTGCCTCTGCCGCAAATGACTGTGCCATGAAGACATACTTACTGCAAGGCTAAAAATTAAAACATCAACCAATAACTGCTACGTTATGCGTTCGTAATGGCGGCGTTCGACCTTCACCTGGCAAATTTCATTTTTTTTTTTTAAGTTTCACACATTTGCACCGATTTTTCCGGGCTAAAACCCAAATATAAAGTTTCGCATGGATTCAAATACCTTATATATGAAGTATCGTGTCTGTAGACCAAAAACTCTAGGAGGAGTTTGGTAGGCAAAACTTTTTAAACAAAAATATATACATACTAGCATTTCAGCCCGGCGTTGCCCGGGTGTTCGGAAGTGTATGTTGAGCAAAAAAAAAAAAAAAGCGGTCAATTTTTTTTAAAATTTATCATGACCCCTTAACATTTATTGTTTTGGGCTCAAATCACATTATTAAGTTAGATCCATGTCCAAGGAACCTCTACCTAAAATTCAAAGTGTTTAGACCCAAAATTGTCGGAGGAGTTTAGTAGAGTTCTCAAAGATCAAATCGTTGGATTTTGACCCCTTAATAGCCAAATTTCTGGCCGAAAACCGATCACAAAGATTTTCCCAAATCTCAGTACCCTGTATATCAAATTTCGAGTCTGTAAACTGAAAATTGACACAGTTATTGCGTAGGGAAACGTACACACGCATAGACACACACACACACACAGACAGACACACACACACACACACGCTAACTTTTATAGATATACTAGCATTTCAGTCCGGCGTTGCCCGGGTGTTTGGAGGTATATTTTGAGCAAAAAAAGCGGTCAATTTTTTTAACTTTGACCCCTATTATGACCCCTTAACATTTATTGTTTTGGGCTCAAATAAAGTTATTAAGTTATATCCATGTACAAGTAACCTATATCTAAAATTTCAATTGTTTATACCCAAAATTGGCGGAGGAGTTTGGTAGAGTTCTCAAAGATCAAATCGTTGAACTTTGGCCCCTTAACAGCCAAATTCTGGCCGAAAACGGATTACAAAGATTTTCCCAAATCTCAGTACCCTGTATATCAAATTTCGAGTATGTAGACTGAAAATTGAGTTATTGCGTAGGGAAATGTACACACACAGACACACAGACATGTTCACTTTTATAGATATAATAGATAGAGTAAACAAAAATATATACGTATACATAAATATATATGGAAACAATTTTGTGTTTTCTGTAAACATTTTACGCAAATATTATGCAAGTATAAATCATTTCGAATATCTGCATAAATATAATTACACGTAATAGTTAACTGAAGATGATCATCCCATAAGGAAACCGAAAAATCTAATAGAAAAAAATATGCAAATTAGCTAGATCTTTTGCTAGTGAATGCAATTCCACAACTCGTATATAAGAAAATTGTATGTTCTTTTTAAATAAATAGAAAATGGGTATTTAATCTGAATATCAATACACACCAAAGAAAAACGAATTTATAGGAGTATAGATAGATAGATACATAAATATATATGTGAACAATTTTGTGTTTACTAAAACCCTTTTAAGCAAATATTACACGTAATACTTAACTAAAGATGATCATCCTATCAGAAAACCGAAGTAACTGATAGGGAATTAATTAAAATGCATGTTTAGAAGAATATGAAAGTTGGCTAGATCTTCTGCTAGTGAGTGCAATTCCACGCCCCATACATAACAAAATTGTATTTTCTTTTTAAATAAATAGAGAAAAGGGTTTTAATATTAATATCAATACACACGCTTGAAAAACGAATTAATAGGAGTATATATATATATATATATATATATATATATATATATATATATATATATATATATATATATATATATATATATTGACAATTTCTGTGTCTGTGTTGTGTGTGTGGAATGATCTCTACCAAACAACTCTTATTTTTCTTTACATACTTCAAATTTAAACATAAAAGAAGTTGGGACCTATGAGATTAATTCGATTTGGATTTTATCGGTAACAAATAACTGTTACAGGGTCAAACTTGAAAAGAATTTGATCTTGGCAGACATAAGGCGAATAAACGAATTATTTCTTTGCATGCACAAATATATATTTATATATTTAACGACGTTGTTTTTTAGACTTTTATATGCGTATGGACTTAGGTCAAATGGTAGCGAACAGGTTTGGAGAACTACATGTTTTAGATTCGATTCTAGTACCTAAGTCGTTTGTTGTTTTTTTTAATCACTGCTAATTAACCTATGAGGTCTCTACAAAATTGCTCAGACAATTTCTCTTATAAACATTTGAAATTTTACATAAAGGGTATTCAGAGATAGGGCAAGCTTTTTAATCGGTTTGAGTCGAAAATTTGAGCTATAAATATCTAAATGTATGTATGTATGTTTACATGTCTGCTTAAAACTTTCGACAGAGGCGACGGATTTTCACGAGATTAGTATTGTTTCGAAGCTTCACCATTCAGACGACAAATAACGAAAAATTGACTAAAAACATTAATTTCTTCACCCTCAACTGGGCACTTTTCTACAGGGAGGGGTCGCTCTTTTCGCCGATATTTTCGAAAGTCATCCCCTCTTTTCGATTGTCTAGCCTTAATGTAAACGTACGTCACTTCCGGTTTGACGGTGGTCGTAACAGCAAAGACGTCACGTTTTTCCCCGTTCTTTTCCTCCTTCACGGTACGGGTTCAAGCCTGCGTTCCTACTACCATTTTTTTTTTTTTTTTTTTTTTTGCTCAACACACACCTCCAAACACCCGGCCAACGCTGGGCACCCATGCTAGTATATATATATATATATATATATATATATATATATATATATATATATATATATATATATATATATATATATTTTTGTGTGTGTGTGTGTGTGCGTGTGTGTGTGTGTGTGTGTGTGTGTGTTTAGAGATATTTTAGTGTATGGTTTAGCCTCCAGTCAAGACATGTCTTGAAAAATTTATCCGGCTCTTGGGGGCGGTAATAATTCAATCGGCGACTGACGTAATACGGAGATCTTGCCAGTAATTCCTCAAATATTTTCCACGAAAAACAGTAAAATCTGCGAGTTTAAAACGGCTGGCTAGAGTGAATAGGTTTGGTCGGGATGGGGAACTGTATTTCTAAAATTAAATATTGGAATAGAATTTGTAACAGATCTTTCTTATCTTCTCATAGACAGATCGGTTCTTTAACGAAACGATGCGTTGCAGGTATTCGGTAAATTAAAATGCCGGCATACTTTTTGCACTATAATTTAAAACGGTAGAGGCAGGTTCGAATCGCAGTTTAAGATTTATTCTCTACAAGCAGTTATGTATAAAAATCGGATAAGTGTCCTTATTAATACTTATTTATATAAAGCTTCTTATATGTAAATGTTTCTATGTTTGTATATACAGAATTAATTTCTGCCTGTTCGGTGATAATGGCTTGAATCTAATTTAAAATTAAAAGTTCAATTATCATGGTTACATTTTGCTTTAAACAGAAACACTCATTTCGCGTACACTCCTATCATATCAAAAAGCGTGCAGTTGATTTTATCAACTTATCGGCCTTTCGGCTTGTAATGTAATCAAATTTCCAAAATACACTTGTTATGTCAGACTGTATAAGGGGTTAACTTTGGGCAAAACATCCTGATTCTTTCTTTCATTGGATCATTTCGATTATCGAAAATATTCCGAAATCAAACCTGTCTAAGAACACTGCCAGATACATAAAGTACATTTGTGTGAAATTTTTCTAAAAAGTTGGCAAACGAACTTACTCAAGGTTCTTGAATGATAGATAGATAGATCATGCTCTGTTTAAATACTAAATATTAAATGTGACCCTCCATTTTTTTCAAATATGGATTTGAGCCCCATGAAATATTTAATGGGTTCCATCGGGAAACTTATGTTGAAACTAGGTTATTGTGAAAATGCATGAAACTCTTACACTGTACATTGAGTTTACAATGTGTGCATGTAATGAGACTGTTATCATTGTCGAACACCTGTTGCAGTAAATGTCAACTCCATGTTAGTCCCGTGAAGAGAAGTTTATTGAAAGAAAAGTAGAACGGATCAAATTCAGCGGCGACTTTGCAGACATGAGAAACACAGGTGTTTTCGTTGCAAGTGATTATTGATAAAAAAAAAATGTCATTAGTGACAAACCAAAACAAAAAACAATTCGATCGGTTATTATGAAATTATAAGACTTACTTAGAAACTAATCGGAGGAAGATTTGACATTATCAAATTAAGAGCGACGAAGTCTATCCACACAAAAAAAAAATTAATTTTATTCAATAACTCGTTGACAATAGAATAAAATTGTATGTCAGCGACTGATGTCTTATTTTATATTACTGTGGTACGAACGCTAGCAATACATATTGTTTTCTGGTGCTACCAGATCAGGCTGTCTGAAAATATTGGCTTCCTGAGACGGAATGCACCTAACATCGATGTTTTCAGTTTTTCTACTTCCGTTTGCAAAACTTAATTATGTTCTGCAAAAAAAACAATCCCCTTTTTCCCCTTTTTCTTTCTATCGCTCCCACTTTCTGACTGGTTTCCTAACTTAAATTATACCAAACATTAATAGTGTTACTCTTTTACCTCTCCCATTGCAAAACTTATTCATGTTCTGCAAAGCAGGGAACAAAAACGATAAAATCCACTATAAAACAACCAAACCAAACACTAAAAACTAGCGATTGAAGATACAAAGAGCTTTAAGAATATAACCTATAAAATTACTGAATGCAACATGAATACTATTTCCCAAATAACTGGATTGAGCATTAAATAATCCGAAAAAAGGTTGATATGCCGTAAAACAACCAAACCAAACTCTACAAATAAATATTTAAAGATATAAAGAACTTGAAGCATGAAAACTATTTCCAAAATAATTGGATTCGGCATTAAATAACCCGAAAACGGTTGATATGCCGTAAAACAAAAAAAAAACAAAAACCAACCAACATATTGTTTTCTGTATTTTTAATTAAGGGAGTACACTCATATATATATATATATATATATATATATATATAATTTTTAAAATATAATTATCCACTGACACGTGTTTCGTCGTCTACGACTTATCAGAGTGGCCGAATCTAAACGATGAAATACGTGTCATGGGATAATAATATTTTTAAAATAATATATATGCCGCTCCCCATTTAAGGGGGTACCAAATTGGTCAAAGGGAAAATTATTCCCAACACGCATTTAGGTAAAAATGCAATTTCGTATGAATAATTGAATTCATTCAAAAAGTATCGCTAACAAAAACAAATAAAAACATCTATCTATCTATCTATATATATATATATATATATATATATATATATATATATATATATATTCAATAAATATTAATAATTTTATGCCCACAGAAACTAACCTTTTAGTATATTTAATTCGGAATTATGGATGACTTGTTCTCCGGGAGAGAACACTCTCGGTCGCAGATGATGCGACACTTGTTGAACTGTGGACTCTGAAACGATTTAATTCCAACTGCCATTAGAATTATCTCTTAAAGTGGTATTGTATTGATATTAGCGCTATTGTTCGCAAAAGATACGACGTGTTGACTGTGGACTCTCAAGTGATTTAATTTCAACTACCTATATCTTTATTTTTGTTCAGTGGTATTATACTAGAAACTTGTAGTTATATGGTTTCTGTGAATATAAATTTCATAATTTATAATATAATTTAATATAAAATTAACACTAATTTTCATATATATATATATATATCATATTTTTCCATAAATATTAACAATTTTATACCCACAGATACTAAGCTTTTTTCTTTTGTAATCATCAGTGTAAGAAGTGATAATTACTGTTGGTCAGGAGATTCGAACTAAATCAACAAAGCAACTTTTGGTTTCGTAGTGGCTTAGGTTTTTGGAATATAAAAACAACAGATTCTTTATTGGATCTTACAACACATAAGAATGCATTAAATCATTATTGCAAGAATGTGATAAAAAATGTCTCTGCTTTGTTGCAAAATGTTATTTTGTTGAAAAGTGAAAATATTATTTTAAAACTTAACCAGAAATGGGGTAACTATCTCAAAAACGTTTATTTTAAATGTGAATTCAGATATACAATGTTTTGTATAATTTGAGTGGCCAATAAACATGTTTACCAGAAGATGTAGTGTTAACTTGGTTTAGACCAATATGGTTCAGTTGTCTCACTTTATTCAGGAAATATTAGTGTTAGTGGAGCATGTGTTCCTGAGTGTTGTCTAAAACTGTTCGTTTCAGTTTTTCAACATACAAAGTTTCTGGTTCTTCGAATATCCAGAGAAATATGTTATTTCTTTTGAGCATAACATATAGAACTATATTAGCTGATATGAGTGAGGACTTAACTGAGTCTTTCGTTATAAACACATGGGTCCATGACGTAATGCCATAAGGAACAGCTAATTTGATGCTTTGATGCCGAGTGTTCATGGCCTGTACACTGTTGAATTAGCATCTTAATCTGTTAACGTAGTGTTCCGTATAAACTACAGATAGGTCTGATTGGATGACTATATGGCTAGGTAATGTAAGTGTGGTCCTCTACTGCAAGTCATGTGTGGAGTATAAGACTTTCTTTAATAGCAGCACGACAATCAAGGAGAACAATGGGCACACACTAAATCCAAAGTTTGGAATCATGGGCTGTATGCAGAATGCTTATAATTGTACATAAAAGCGCTCGATCATTTTATTTGGTAACTAGCGGGTGTCTCCCGACGTTGCCAGATCGTAAAATATGCTTAAATATATTTTAATCCATGCAGATTTCGTATTTATTGTTATAGACCCGATTTTCTGTGGGATATTATATTGTACCTAACACGCAGTACTAATTTCAAAAGTTTAAAAAATGACTTGGATACCATCAGCTAGAATCGAAACCAAAACTCTTTAGCACTCTAGCCGCGTATTTTACAGATGCAGTTATTGAGATGCAGGTATTGAAAAGATTTAATATAAAACAACTTGAAAAAAATAATTGAATTTGTATATGCACAGAAAGAAGTGAAAATATGTCGGAAAATTGAAACGAGCAGTTTATTTTCAACTTGCCGATATATATCTTTACGCGTTATTCATCCATCCAAACAAAGATTTTACTCGTTATAAACCATCCTTCGTGTATGATTACTATTTCCTGTTAATTTCAGTGTTATGTAATCAGTAGTTTAAAAGATTATCGGGGAAATAATTACACACAGACACATAAACATCTACTGTTTTATTTATACGAGTTGCCTTAAATAAGCTTCCAGACATTTTGTACGGGCTTTTAAAATTGCCGTAAATTCTTGAAAATTCACTATGTTATTGCTATACCTTGTATGAGATGACTGATCATTTTTTATGACTTCAGGTCCAAATGAACAGCTACAGAAGTAATTGAAATACACCCTACTAAAGCCTACATGTCACAGCTGGTGAATCTCAAAAATGCAATCTAAACATGAGGTAGCCCTGTCGGTGGGGCATTAGAATACGCCGACTCCACCCCCCTCCTCCTGCAGAGGGTAAAAGTCCCTCAATGGGGGTCCTGGATATGACCTTAAACTATATCCAGTGGTGAGGCCCCAGCTTGTGGGCTTTGGGGAGTGTGGAGCCACCCTTTAATTATCATTGCTCCCACATGCACTCTGACCGGAGTGGTAGTACCTGTTAGGGTCCCAACTATTTGTTAAATAGAAACCGACGTGAAAACAACAAATATATTCTATTAAAAAAAAATTCTTCAAAATTTTTGGATTCAGCATTAAATAACCCGAAAAGGGTTGATATGCCGTAAAACAAAAACAACCAACTAAACATGAGGACACCTTAGAAGAACAATATGCAATAAAATTCTGTTTAAAACGCGGAAAATGTCACAGAGAGTTATGAAATGTTTCAGATTTCTTTTGTCTCATCTTGCATAAATCAAGTATCAGTTTTGAGTAGCATAAAGATTAAATGAAGTCGATGTGTATGTAGTTGAATCTTGCATCAGGGTTACTAAAAGTCTTGCATCACATTTTCTAAAAGTTCCAAGTCGGGCTCGTGCATGTCTGTGCACCTTTGGTTTCTAACCGTGTATACAAGAACAAACCAAAGCTGCGATTTTGAGTGCCATTCGACCAGAAGAGTCTGGCTGAAATACCTTTAACTGTGTTAGAAACTCCGATGTGAGTCAGTCCGTTGAAAGAAGAAAAAACAGTCATATGATGAGTTTCAAGAACTAGAGTGCGAGACGTGTTCATGGAGGCCTTGCATAGGATTTATTCATCAGCTGTGGGTATTTGTATGTACTGGTCTTTGCAAGTAAGGGGATTCCGAGGTTGACAGATCCCAATCATTCAAAGATGGCTCGTCTGAAGTCATTTAATGAAGTACTTGAAGAAATAGAAACTTCTGACTGTAAGCAGGGTTTTAGGAACTGGATATATGCCGCATGTCACTAGAGAACTTGGAAATCAAGTCGAACCCGACTAGCTTTCCGACGGTAATATTTGACCAGCTTAGCACGTAGTACAAATGTAACATAAATAGGCAAATGCCAGATTCTCGACCCTATGATGCCCGACCCTATGATGCCCGACCCTATGATGCCTGGTTAAATTGTTTGAATGTTCGTCCCATCTGATCATCCCGCGTTTAATTATGAAGCAAAAGTTGTACAATTCCTAATCACTCCTCTCCTGAATCGGCACTTCTTGAGTCCAGTGGCAATGAGAAGTCCAGGACGACTGGAAATCATGATGAGATAAGTGGAGAGCACATACAGCACCTAATATTGCTAAATGGTCACCCATTTTAGTACTGACCAGGCATAACGATGCTTATTTTCGCTGATCTAACGGGAATCGATGTGTTATCGTGAATATGACCTACAATGTTTAATTTCTAACAAAATAGGCGTGTGGGGAAAACTAATGAGCACATATCGTAAGTAATGGCCGAAACCATAGAGGAAGATCTTCAGTCTTTAGGGATTAGGGTTATAGATGGATGGCAACGTTCAACGCTGCCAAGACAAAGATAGTTTCCTTTAATAATTGCATGAAATCATACCTACCACTAATAGCTATGGCTAGAGATATGTTACCTGAGAGCACTTCGTTCACGCTCCTTGGCTTAACGTTCACAGGAGACATGAGTTGGAATAGATACATCGAGATTATTGCTAAGGCTGCTGCAAAGAAAGTGGGCTCTCTCTATCGTGCTAGAAAGTTACTTACGCCTGAAAGTATCCTGTACCTCTACAAAGCCATCATTCGCCCATGTATGGAGTACTGCTGTTACATTTGGGTTGGAGCATCTGCTACTAGTCTCTTACTCCTGGACAGGGTCCAAAAGAGAGTCGCCAGCCTAATAGGTCCTGAATTGTCATTTAAACTTCAGCCCCTGTCCCATCGACGAAATGTTTCATTCCTCTGCCTGTTTTACAAGTATTTTAATGGTGGATGCTCTGACGAACTACAAGCACTTGTACCCCCTCGACGAAAAAACCGACAAGCAGCAAAGTCCCACCCCTACACAGTTGAGATCCCTAGATGTAAGAAAGCCTTTTACTCTAATAGCTTCTTTCCCAGAACGGCAGGACTTTGGAATTCTCTTCCGGTTTCCTGCTTCCCTAACTGTACTGACATGCAGAAGTTCAAGTGTAATGTGAACAGATATCTTGCTGATAAACTCCCTACATAGTACCCCTGCAACTTAGGTCCATCATAGTGGCCGCCTAGATCAAAGTGGCAATATGCCTTGTTTTAGGTGAAAATGTAATTAAAAAAAAAGAAGCAGATCTTAAACTTTTTCAGGAAGGGATGAAATACCCTGCAAGCTTAAGATATCACTCAAATAAAACAAGACTTGTCCCCCGAAAGATATATTTAAAAAGGTTTGTCCTGACATGGTGACACTGCAAACATTCGAAAAGAATGCGGAGATGTTTAAAATGTTGCTTTGATGAAGATCGAGATATCTGACAAAGGAGGAAGAATAATCGTTTTCTGAGTCAGAATCTACTCCATCTAACACTTATGTTTTAAGTAGTATTTTTAAGCTCCTAACATCATGTGGCTTCATGTCTTGTATAAAGCGATTTTCTATACAAAAATTATGCAAGCTGTTCAACCGTACTCGTTTCCATCATTGAGGCGCGTATGACGTGTACGTTAGATAGTAGTCGGAATAGAAATGATTGTCTCAATAATCTGCTATTTGCAGGAGCATTTTCAGCCAACCCATACATTCAGCGAAGGAGATGCCTGATGTTCGAATAGCTCATCGTTTACGAGTGTTTGAAACCGACGTTTAGCAAATAGAGATGTGCGACGAAGGACTTCACTCTTCACGCTGCCATAAAAAGGCAAGAGGCTGATTGTCTGTGTTATGATCTTTCACGGTAGCTGTTAACGATATCAGAAACGCACGAATGCTAACTGTTTTAAACTGCTTCGACTCTGAAATAATATTGTGGGCAGCGAATTATGCCTCAGCTTGCTCGGACGATACACTGACGTCACCGGAAAAACTGAGATAGAATTACTGCTCATTGTCAATTTAATTTAAATAAAAATTTACAGCACTTCTTTTCACTGACGCCGTAATTCTTACCACGCCTTAACTTTAATGTGATCTCACAGCTGCCAAAAGCTCGACTTCCTCTCCTTCCAAATTTGTCCTTTTTAATGCAGTCAATAATAAAAAAAAATATGTCGGTCCTATAAACAAGTATGCAGAGAACTTTATAGTCCGAGGTTTGGTTGGGTAAAATAAACTCGTTGTAATTATGCCGTGTAGTTTGTTTTTTTTTCTGGTGTTGTTTGTTTATCGGGTTCGCAAAACATGCGACAATAAATATCCGATAAAAAAATAAACTGTCAAAGAGACATTGGTTTTTGATAAGGACAAAACAAGAAAATAGGCACTAACTCGCAAGTGATACTTCTAAAAATAATTATTAACAATTTTTATCCGTACAGATACTAATGTTTCATACTTATGCAGTCATCAGTGTAGTATGTGATAATTACTGCTGGTTGAGAGATTCTAACCTTGCCTACAAAGCCATTTATTAGCTTTTATATTTTTAAACGACGGAGAACAATTATGATTCGAAATAAACAATCGTCAAAAAGACGCCTGAATGAGGAAAACTTGTCATATGAAAACTTAGAAGTAAAAATATTGATGGGGCGTATTCTACGTTTCTGATTTTTTTAGATGGGAATTTTTATATTCGATTTATTGGGATTCTTCGGACTACTGTTCTCATCTTGAATGTCATTTCACAACATTTCAGTTGATGTAACTTCCGACCTTTTTCAGGTTTAGTTTATCGAACTCGGGAATGTTTCTTTCGAACTAGCAAGAACCTGTGGGTAGTGGTTAGAGTACTTGGAAAAATCAATTGTAAAAGATCTCCTCCTGAAGGTTGAAGGTTCAATTCTCAGTGTGGGCGACCGAAAAATGCAATTGCGAATTAATTTGGACCTCTATCCAGTCATGGCTTTATTTACTTCACGAGGGTAGCGTGTTCTCACACTAACCTCGAAGTAGATAAAGGGTTCCGTTCGAAATTCCATCCAAATTCCCGAGTTCGACAGAAAAATTCCCGAGTTAGATAAGATACACTTGAAGAAGGTCGGAGATTACATCGACCGAAAAGTTGTGATAGTAGTCCGAGATTATAATAGTAGTCCGAATAATCTAAATAAATCGAGGGACAGATTCTCTTTAAGAGGGAGAAAGAGATAGAGAACAAAATCTGTGAAACAATTGTAAAATATAATGTTTTAACTTCCTTTCAGCAACACACTAAATAAAAATCCAAATCATCGCTGTACAAGACGAGGAAAGCTGCAATGAATTGAAGCAGTACGGACAGCTATTTATAGGATCAATGGCGAAGACAGCGTCTTGAAATATTCATCCGAAAAGTTATCTAATTAACGTATTATGTGAGAAGGATCAAACGAAAATTTATATATATATGTGTGTGTGTGTTTTGTTTTTATTTCATTTTTGTAAAATGAAAAGATTATTCGCCAAGTTAAGAAGTTGAAAAATATTTGTTCTGATATCGCCACTTGGATATCAGAAACTTCAAAGCGGCCACGTTTGCATCCCGACAAGCGGAAAATTCCACGCAACGAAGTGACCATATTAAAATTGGCGGGCGTATATCTTTTTATAATATTTTCTTATGATTAAAATTAAGTCTGAATTTTAAGCATCGTAGTTTGTAATCTATTAATAATAACTAGCTATGGTTTTCTCTCTCCTTTTTATAGTGGAGTTACCGGGCGTTCCCTCGAGGTTGTAAAAAATAGAAGAAATTTTAATATGTGTGTAACATCTTTATATTAAAACTTTTATCTCCTTACCTATTTTAATCTGATTCTATGTCTTTTCTATATTTACCTTTACCGTTTTCCCACGATCTTTCACCTCTACTTTATAGAATAAATAATATTAGGAATGGCTTCAAAAACTGACCCTCCTGACGAAGCCTGATCCAGTTTACATATGAAAGAATTAATAATTTTGTTTTATTTTAGATGTTATACATCCGAGGCAACGCCAATCAATAAAATATAAATTTTGTGGGTTTTTGTTGAGTAGGTTTGATTTTTTTGCTGGACATGCACACAGATATTATCCTCGAATTGGATAAGGCTCTGTGTACAGGAATTCGTCAGGTCAACCTGGCATACAAATACTTTTCCCTACAATTAAACCCTGACTAGATATTTAAAATCACATAGAATTCACGGTCTAAAAAATATACCAGTATGGATAATCCACGAGAAATGGTGCACTTTTTCCAAGTGATGTTAGCTCTAGTAACAGCACGAAGCTGGACACTTTAGGCAAGAGGAATTCTTGTCCTGGAATTCAGTAAGTCAAGAGACCACAAGAAAGATATACTATAACATATTTAAATGATCAACTAGTGAGAGAAAAATTGTTCCTAATTTCTTTACTAACTTAGAGTTTGTATAAGTAAGGAATTTACTGGAATACTCAAATATTTATGTATCTCATATAGAGATCAAGTGTTAGCCCTAGGAAGGAGGGTGTTCTGGATTTCTGAGACTAAAGCAAAATGAAAGAATCCTGCCAAATAGTGGCGAATATGATATAGTTTGGGACTGTGGTTGATTCTATGATTCTAACATTGCTGACGATACTGTCGTCAAGAGCTGGGTAAAAAGTACTCTAACATATTTAAATGATCAACTAGGGAGAGATAAGCTACAGGAAGTCCATACATGTAACAGCAGGATTAGCTTACTATCACTTCCGATAAAACCCAGAAAAAGTTTTTTTTTTTAGAACTTTCACTATTTTACTAACGCACCAACTCACCTGATTGCAGCCTCACCGCCGATTACGTGTGTGTAAGTATTAAAAAAATTTCTTTACTTTTTATGGAAAAATATTTGTAAAATTCATTTCAAAATAAAAAAGGAAATATATACTTTATTATAAGATATTTTATAAAAAAATACAATTTGAAAAAAGTTCAAATAAAGGCTATTTTTGTATAAACTAATTTAAAATATATTTTTGTTCGTTTACTTATATATAAAATATATTAGTTGAGAAAATCGTTTACTTTACTATTGGAAAAAGAATTCGTCCTAAAAACGACATTTCAAAGTAAGGGCCTTTTTAGAGGGTTCATCGCGTAGCCAAACACTTTGCAAAAATCTTTTGTAAACAATCATAGACAGAACTTGAATTCAACTCTGATGCGTAGTTGAAAATTTAGCAACTGTTCTGCCTAAAACACTGAAGACAATCTGACTGCAAGGATAAAAGTAGTTTTCTCGCGTCTCTTTAGGGATACCGCGAAAGTGTTCATCGTGCTCCATGTTCAGGCAGATTCGTTGAGTGAGATGTATTTAGCAAGACGAACATTGAATTTTGAGCATACATCAATCCCCCTTTCAGTACTGACAAATGTGTCCCGAACATTTTTGAGATTACAACAGCTGTAATGCAATCGTTCATCGGGGAGAGTAACTGAAATTCTCCGTTACGTGGAGGGGGGGTTCTGGAGCGGCTGTTACGTCCTGAGCACGACAACATGCTCCCCGGATATGAGCCATAATATAGGATGTGCATATATATATATATATATATATATATATATATATATATATATATATATATATATAATTTAAAGGAGATTAGAACAATAGTCTAAAGAGCTGAGTGTATTTTAATGTAACAGTGAAATATATATATATATATATATATATATATATATATATATATATATATATATATATATGAGGGTGGATTTTTGGAGGCAATGAACTTTTACTTAAAGTAAATTGCAGAAAACTATTTTTATTATACAAATATGTGGTTTATTACAAAAGTTCATTTTCGGCTTTTATAATTTAAATACAATTTCGGACATACGGCGCACGTGTATATGGCGTAATGTAGAAGTCCAATTTTCACAAACTCTACGCATTGAATTAAGCTGTATTTCGGCAATAACGCGTCGTTTTCTTCCAAGTGGTCTTTTGTTGTCTAAGTTATCAACGTAGACATGTAACTTTACATATCCACAAAGAAAATAATCCAATGGGGTTAATTTGTACGAAGTAGGTGGTTAGTTGACACATCCATTTAGTGAAATTATTCGTTCAGCAAATGTTTCTCTCAGTAATTCAATCCTATAGCGCGTTAAAACCACATGATGAATTCCCAAACCAAGCTGAACTAAAAATAACCGATAGTTATGAAATCTACAATGAAATAAAGTATTGTTAAAGTTCGCCGCCTCTAAAAACATCTTATAAAAAATGATAGGCACATCCTTTTTAGATCAAGTGATTGATATGACATCGGCTACAATTTCGGGTCTTCTCTCGAGTTCTCGGCGTCATTTGACTCCATCAGTTCTTTCCTGGGAATTAATTATTTGGGCAGGGATATTTTATGCTGGAAATGAATGCTATATAAAATAAGCGAACACGCCTGTTTTATAAAGTTGTAATTATTTTATTTTAATCTTTAAGGAGCATTTTAAAAACTCGAGAGTTGAGCTGACACGCAACCTATCCATTCTCGACAAGGTCAAGATTCCAACTTATTACCTCCTTGTTTAAGACTGTAGACGGTTATTGTATAATATTATTGTTTAATAACATTAAAACACCGAAGTTCAATCTGATTAGTACTAAATCTATGAACTTTTGGAGATATTAAGTGTTATATGCATGCGAACCTCTGCACATAGCGGCATTGATTCTAAGTTGTCTTTGACTTCTTCTGTTCATTAAACTCAAACAATTCTGATTAAAGAGAGATGCTGTTGATGATCGTGCAATCTTTGCTTCACAAAACAAACTCACTCACGCAGGCGCAGGCGTTATCAATTGTTCCTCGAGACTGAACGGAAGCTGACAAGACGCATTGCATTCCTTTGTTTGTTTACAAGCATTTCCGGTACTTGTGCAGAATTTGAACCAGACTTAACTAACCGTTCGCTCGGCTTTGCTCGGAATATGACGTCACACGCTCGGGTTTGAATGTAATCTGACGTAAGACGCCGATCAATGCGCGGCAATAGAGAAGACGATCTTTGTGAAAAAAAATCAACGGGACCAGCCTGGAGTTTCTCGACTGTTATCTTTTCGAGTTTATGCGGAGACAGAAATTTGGCAATGATCATTTTGTCTCCATCTTAAACCATATATCGAAAAACTATCAGGTTGTCTTGACGAAGTTTCTTCCACATTCGCTATCTCTTCTCATCTCACTTTCACATTGTCTGATACGACCATAGAAAAATCTAAGGATTTATCGCGGATGTTTTAATTTAATATAATTGAAAAAGTGGGTTGTCCAGTCCAACCTTACAGGAAATAAAATGTACATGAAAAGAAAAAAAAAGTTTAATGTACATTTTAGTTTAAAAAAAATACAGAAAAAAGTGTAAAATATAATAAATGAAAACATATTTTAAAAAGTGTTTTTAAAAATATGAAAAGCACACAAAAATGATTTTCTTATAAGTTTCGTTAAATTCTGTTTGACCAAAAGACATTGATTTGAATATAATTATATATATACTAGCAAAAGTATCCGTCGTTGACTGGGTTCAAAAACAGCCTACAGAAAATGGACTATGATTTATGAAAGTATTATAGGTTATGAAAGGAAAGGGTTGTAAAGAGATAGCTTCGAATTTGGGAGTATCAAAACCAAAGTAAAATATGACGAAAGTAAAAATAAAATTAATAAACCCCATAATTTATTATGCCATACCGGTTCACACTGACACACGTATCACAATATTCTGTGGATCTATATTAAAAAACCTTGTTAAACTTTGTGACATATTTACATTCTATGGAGGTCAGGTTCGAACGAACACCCCATAATTTTATTATACCATATTTCTTCAAAATGAAACATAATTATCAACGTATACTTACACAGATAGATATGAAAAGTCTTTATTAAAGTTTGTGCCTATTTCCATTCTATGGATGCCAGGCGCGAACGCAGACCCCACAATTTTATTATACCATCCCTATTTAAGTTAAAACATACTTATCAAAGTATTCTTATGTACATCTATATAAAAAACACTTGTAAACGTTTTGTTTTTTTTCATTTCTAAATTTTTTATTTCCATACTTTGTGGATCAGGCGCGCACGCAGACCCCACAATTTTAATGAGCCACCGTTCTGCCAGATCAAACATACCCATTCCTGTCTCAATACATCATCTATCATTATATGTAATCAATAGTCAACCATATAGGAGCCTATTCGTGACCAGACACCCACACACAGACATTCAGCTTCATATATATGTTACATGATAAGGGCTGTCCCCTGTTCATGTAAGTATAAAAATAGAGAGATTAGTTAAAATGGAAATAAGAGAAAGCAGAAATCGAACCCTGGACATAAGTTTTAAAGAACAATAGGTTTAAATGGAATGTCCAGTAAATTGTTAATTCGGATGAAATAAATAATAAATAAACTATTCAATTGTTAAAAGAATGTGGATAATAAAATATGGTTAAATAAATTAGATATGTAGGTTAAATTCCTTTGTGGAAACAACACAAGAAAAATAGGTTATTGGGAAATCAATGTCGAAAACGTGCAAAGTCACGCATGTTGAGACACGTGAATTTTGCTCACGTGGCCGGGATGCATGGAGTTCTCAATATAGGAGGTGAGAGTTAGTTGGTCGTAGAGAGAGTCAGAGACAGTCAGAGAGACAGTCAGGGGAGACAGAGACAGGCGGACGTCTGAAGCGAGACGTCACTTCAGAAACTAAGATGTGAAACTTTGAGTTCTTAATGAGGAAATCCCGACCGGTCGTATTAAATAAATCCATCATGTGTTTTGGATAAAGCTCATCTTTGTGTTTGTGATTTCTACAAAAAGGTAAATTGTATTGTTATTATATGTCTGTGTTATAAAATGTCATTACAACAACATACACATCTCTCACAAGAAAAAGCATCACTTATAATAGTCTCTCTCTAAGACTCTTTAATGAAACAACTATATAACAAATCACAATTTGGTGTTCGTGAACCTTTTGCATCAGCGATGCAGAAACCGAACCTGGGGTCGATACCACGAAAAAAAAAGAAAAAAAAGAAACACAACGTTTTAAAGGGGTCCAACATAATTTAAAAAAATAAATAAATAATACCACGGAAAAAGAAAAAAATCACATGATCACAGAATTCGAAAAAGAAAAAGAAACACAACGTTTTAAAAGGGTCCAACATAATTAAAAAAAAAATAAATAAATAATACCACGGAAAAAGAAAAAAATTACACGATCACAGAAATGCGAAGAAAAAAAAATGATGAAAAAAATAATTTGAACATACACGCACACAGAGAACAAAAGATACAAGAACTATTAAAAAGAAAAAGAAGAAAAGGCCGATATGCCGTAAAAAGAAATTCGTAGTAATGGAAAAAAATAGTAAACAAGTCACCATGCGTAATTCATTGATAAATGAATTGGTCTGTTAAAAAAAAACACACACACACATACACGCGAAGGCAGAGATTGTGTCACCCATTATTATTGTTTTGAAATTTGTAGAAGTGTCATTAGAAAATCTGTGTCGATATGAAATCGTTTGGACGAATTGTTGAATTTAATCTGTCAATCAAAACAGGAATTTCAAAGGTCGCATGTACTCTTTATGAAACAGCGTGTAAATTGTTTTGAAATGCATGTTGTGTTCATAGTGAACTTTTCGGCTTTTGCGTGTTCATTTATTTTGTTTTTGAAAAAAAAAAGGACAATTGTTTTGGACAGACTGTTGAATTGTTGTTTGTTACAGATGATTTTTTTTTGTTGTTAAAAAAAAAAGTTATAACTGTTGCAAAATGTTTAAATGTATTAAGGTATTTTTTTTGAAAATGTTTTTATGATGTTGAACAAATATTGTAAATTGTCTTATGTATGTAATGTTATGATTTTCACAGCAAGAATTCAAAGTTATCCGTAAATATACATTAGATTAAAATGATCTAGTAGAAAATAAGTTAAGACGTATGGTTGGCTTACAGATTCAGTTATAATTTTAGAAGGGGGACAAGAATTAAAATTACGTAAACGGGTATTTGGAGTTTTTAGATGTGATAAGCCGTAAGAAAGGTGTTTTGTTTTAGCATTTGGTTTTGTTGTTTTTTTTTTAGAGATCCTAAAAAATTTTCTCCAAGAAAAGTTACTTGGTAGGGATTGATAAGCACAAGAAGTGCCCCTATACGAAAAATTTGGGAACCTGGTTAATTAAGTGCTTAAAATAAGCTGGTTGCACGTTAACGACTCCAAGCAAAGTAGTAAGTCTTGGCTTAATTAATAAACAGGCGTTGGAAAGAATACGAAAATTCTTAAGGGGACCAGTAAACCGATGAGAGGTAGTCCCGAGGCAATCACATATAGCTTAATGAAGTAAGAGACAAGCAAAAATATGCCGTAGATTACGAAAGAAAGATATAACCTTGTATTTTTTTAGAGACGCATGAATGCGGGATATATCTGCTGGATCTTGGAAGCCCTGGTGAGAGAAAAGAAAAATCACAAAAAAAATCGGGCAATTAGATAGAATTTAGGCGCAATTAAGGTGTTGGGCGCGAAACGTGTTAGTTAGTTAGGGATGATATTTCTAAATCCTCGTCGAAGTTTCAAAAATGCAAGCAAGGAAATCCGAGTGAATCCGTATGAGAGAAAAAAAAAGGTATATCTTAAACTTCTGAAGCCAACCACAAAGATGTAAGTATATGAGCTTTGGTATGTCCCGTATGAGATAGTTATAGAATAAAAAAAAACAAAGCCATACTTGATAAGACTAACCATGCGGAAAGAGAGATCAGAACACTTTTGAGCCGAAGGAAGTCGTCCATTTCGAGAAAGGTGAAAACCTCTAGTCTGCGGCATATGGGTGGCTGGAAAATAGCTGATGTGTATCATAGGTAAATATCCTAAACCCAAAAAGTAAATGCCACAAAGATCAGAAAGGTCCTGATCTTATAAAAAAATAAATAATTGTGAAGTCGGCTGTGAAGGGCTGACTGAAAGAGATTTTTTTGTGTGTGTGTGT
Source organism: Euprymna scolopes (assembly GCF_053919585.1). Classification (NCBI taxonomy): domain Eukaryota; kingdom Metazoa; phylum Mollusca; class Cephalopoda; order Sepiida; family Sepiolidae; genus Euprymna; species Euprymna scolopes. The sequence continues at coordinate 40,933,550 of NC_136486.1, read as the reverse complement.
TTTTTTAGCCTGATCTTTCTAGCCGTGTGGTTGTGTAGATGTAGATGCAAAAATAAAAAAAATGTACTAAAGTTAAAAATGCATACATTTTCTTTTGTGAAATATGGAAGGGAGGGATGTTACATGATAAGGGCTGTCCCCTGTTCATGTAAGTATAAAAATAGAGAGATTAGTTAAAATGGAAATAAGAGAAAGCAGAAATCGAACCCTGGACATAAGTTTTAAAGAACAATAGGTTTAAATGGAATGTCCAGTAAATTGTTAATTCGGATGAAATAAATAATAAATAAACTATTCAATTGTTAAAAGAATGTGGATAATAAAATATGGGTTAAATAAATTAGATATGTAGGTTAAATTCCTTTGTGGAAACAACACAAGAAAAATAGGTTATTGGGAAATCAATGTCGAAAACGTGCAAAGTCACGCATGTTGAGACACGTGAATTTTGCTCACGTGGCCGGGATGCATGGAGTTCTCAATATAGGAGGTGAGAGTTAGTTGGTCGTAGAGAGAGTCAGAGACAGTCAGAGAGACAGTCAGGGGAGACAGAGACAGGCGGACGTCTGAAGCGAGACGTCACTTCAGAAACTAAGATGTGAAACTTTGAGTTCTTAATGAGGAAATCCCGACCGGTCGTATTAAATAAATCCATCATGTGTTTTGGATAAAGCTCATCTTTGTGTTTGTGATTTCTACAAAAAGGTAAATTGTATTGTTATTATATGTCTGTGTTATAAAATGTCATTACAACAACATACACATCTCTCACAAGAAAAAGCATCACTTATAATAGTCTCTCTCTAAGACTCTTTAATGAAACAACTATATAACACACATATATATATATATATATATATATATATATATATATATATATATATGTGTGTGTGTGTGTGTGTGTGATTACCGACTAATAATATGTTTACCTACAATGCGGAAAATACTTACAGCACAACATAGGGAACAAATTTATCAATTCCTTCATAATCGCGGACTATTTCCAGAGGAACAGACAGGATGCCAGAAAGGAAAAGAACACATGACCAAAGGATTCTGAAGGAGGTTAAAAGTAGAAAAAAGAACTTGATCATGACATAGATAGGCTAAAAGAAAACATATGGATAAACTATAAGAAAACATATGATAGGATTCCGCAAGCATGGATAATAGAATGCCTGAGAATATACAAAATACCAGGTAAGATAATCAATTTTATAGAAAATGCAATGAAAACATGGAGACGAACGGACAACTGATGAACTTAACTTAAATCAAAATACAAAGAGGGGTCTTCCAAGGTGATTCTCTATCACCATTACTGTTTATTATAACCATTATACTCCTGAGCAATATACTAAGAAAATGCTATACTGGATACAAGTTCACTTACGTAAAAGAAAGAATGAACCACCTAATGTACATGGATGATCTAAAACGTTTTGCCAAAGCAAAGACAAAACGAGAGACGCTAAGAAAACATAACCAGAATTTTTAGCCAGGATATCTGAATGGAATGCTGTATTGAAAAGTACGCACTGCTGATCATGAGGCGGGAAAACATGATAGCAGCAGAAGATACAGTACTACCCAAACTAACAGAGATGGGGGCACTGGGTGAACATGATTACTACAAATACTTGGGAGTGCTGGGAACGGACAACATCAACGCAACAGAAATGAAAAAGAAAGTTGGAAAAGAATACCTCAGAAGAACAAGAAAATTCCTCGAAACAAAACTATATAGTAGAAACATAATTAAAAAAATAAAAACGTGGGCAATGTCACTGGTCAGATACTTTGCACCGTTTATAAGTCGGCCTAAAGAAGACCTAAGGAATCTCGACCAGAAAACTAGGAAACTCATGACGATGCACAATGTACCACACCCAAAAAAATGATACTGACCGACTATATGTAAAAAGGAAAGACAGGGGAAGAGGGCTGGTTTGTATAGAAGATTGTGTAAACAACAACAAAAATTCGAAAAATATATAATGCAGAAAACCGAAAGAATAATTATTGCAGCAAGAGACACGGAAGAAACAAACAAAATAGAAAAAGTGAAGAGGAATTAGACTAGAAAAAATAGGAAGAGAAGCTGCTACACGAACGATTCATAAGGATTACAAACTGAATCCCTAATAACAGCCGCACAGGATAACGCAATTAAAATCAACCACATCAAACCAAGGATCGACAAGACACAAGACAAAGCGACGAAACAATAAGACACATAATAAGTGAATGTAGCAAACTAGGCAAAAAAATATATATATAAATACGAAAAAAAAAAATAAATAAAATAGACACGACCAAGTGTGGAAGCCAGTTTACTGGCAATTATGCAGAAGAGCAGAAGAGTGAATCTTGAACACCCAGATAAATGATGCAAATACAAACCGGCAGCAGTACGGGAAAATAATTATCACAAGATTCTATGGGATATAGATATATAAACAAATATACCCATCCAAGCAAGAAGACCGGATGTCATAAGAGTTACTAGAAGGAAGAGTCCTGTCAGGTTGTAGAGTTTGCCGTTCCAGTAGACCACAAAGTGAAGATGAAGGACACGGAGAAGCTGGACAAATACACGGAACTGGCCAGAGAACTTAAAGAGATCAGGAAAAGAAAGTTAAGATAACACCACTTATAGTAGGAGCGCTAGGAACGAAAAAAAGAATGGGAGAGATTGGAATCAGATGGATGGTTTAGAAAGATACAACAGATAACAAAAGTGAAAACTACAGAAGTATTAAGGAAAACTCTTTAATGTGGAGACAAAAATTGAGCACTCAGAAACGACTACATATGTAAAAGGCAAAGAACATCAGATGTAATGAATGGTATAAATGTAAGATATCGCCCCCCCACGTCTTTTTGTGTGTGTGTGCGTCACCATAACCTGACACCACAAAATAAACGAGGGTCAAGGAGGATGGAATGACCGAAGAGAGAAAGCACTAATCAGACCTCCGTTGATTGTATACCAAGAGGACTGGGACCTTGGGGAGAGTTATTGCCACCCAAATTCCGGTGAAGACTAATGGTCGTCGCCAACAAGAAATCAATGTTAAGCGGCTTTTGTGATAATGCAAATTCTTTTGCAAAATTTATCGAAAGAAGTGGAGAGCGCAGTGCATCTGAGGAGACTCGCTGTCACTCATACTCCAGGGAACACCGCCAGTTGTGTTCAAAGAGCAATCTCTGATGATGGCTTTTGTGACTACTCGTAGTGAGTAAATAAAAAGAATAATAACAGTTCAAAATGTGAAGGTAAAAACAGCAAGCGATCGGTCGAGAGATAACGTCGCATAAAAACCAAAAGCTGGTGTTAACCTACCTGGAAGGTAAAAGAGTTCCTTTGTGCTCGCCTGAACAAAATTCCAATACATTTGACTTTTTTTTCTGCCGAAGAATCTCCATCCACCCAAGATTCTGTAAATACTGAAGCTATTTTCTTCTTCGCGATTTTCAACTCACATTCGCACGCGTCCTCTCTTCCTCTCCATTTTCCTTGGCTTGATATTATTTCTTCCTTTCGCTTCAGTCTCTTATTTCTTTTTAATTTTGTTATTATTTTACTAGCAGGGTTACCCAGCGTCGCCCAGGGCAAAAGTGTAACATATTTCTTACTAAAACTTCTATCTCTCTATCTGTTTCTTTATCTTTCTCTCTTGTCTCCTCTCTCGGTTTCTTTCTCTATCTCCCTCGCTTAATTCTCCGTTTCTCTCTTTGGACATATACCCACATACATACACTCTTTTTTATATAAATTCATCAAGAGATGAGTTGACATAAGGGCATTAACTCTTTGATAATAAAATGATTTGTTTTTAATCAATTACTTAGCATATAATCTGTTTGAAAAATTGACCCCAACCCCCGACATAATCTACACTAGTTTAGGGTTAAAGAACGATTTTTTCTTTAAATTTTCGTGATTATTAATATGGAGCAATCCTGATCAAGAAAATACTAACTTTGGGGCTATTTGTTTGGTAGTTTTTTGGGTTTTTTTTTACTTTTAGCCGGACATACAAACATACAAACGTACACACATACACATATACAACTGCCTTTGTACTATAGTTTGTATGAGTCAAAGCATCAGAATAAAGCTCGGTTGGTCTATTAGTCTTGATTATTTTTGTCGGTCTGCCACGTGTAAGTTAAGAATAACGTTATATATTTTAACTAGAAGCACCTGTTTTTATTTTATTTTTGTAAAAGAGAAAGGGGTTCGTTGCTGTGGTTGTACCTATTTACTATGCCTCCCCACGGGACAGAGTTAGACACCAGGGTCGTTTTTTAACGTGGAGAAAAGGTACAAAAATAAAAATTGTCCCAGTCGTGAAGGATTTCTCCTCCACCGAAAGAGAACAAGAAATAGAAGTGCAGCATCTGAAGAACAGATGGTATTTATTTGCTCCCCCACCGAGCAAATTAGGCACAAGGCCGATTTTTAATGTGAGGAGTGAAGGGAGGGGGAAGGGAAAAAGGGGACCAACTCCCGAGAGGTGGGAAATAGGAGCTGGTTAAAGGTCAGGCATGTGGGGTTGCCCCCACATCTGGTCTTTGCTAGTCATAGCTAGTCATAGCTAGTCATAGCTTGCAGTATCTGCCGGAACAGATGGTATTTATTTGCTCCCCCACTGAGCAAATTAGGCACAAGGCCGTTTTTAATGTGAGGTAAAAACCAGCTCCCCTAAAAGTAGGCAAAGGGGGCACTCTGGTTACCAAAAATAATAATTGTCCCAGTATAGAGGGTTTCCCCTCCATTGACTGGTACAAATTATCTTAAGTGCAGCATCTGCCGGAACAGATACTACACTTTGATCTTGTCCCGAAGGCCAAGAAAAGGGTAGCAAATCGTTGCTGTGGTTGTAGCTAGACGAGTTATTGCTATAAATCTTATACATAGATCGGACCTAAGCTGAGTATCTAGCATGAACATAAAGATGTAATAGAGAGAACTAGATTACGGAGTGGATTTTCTATTTTATTGACACGAAAAAATACCACATTCTGCACCTGCTCAGATATCACGGTAATACATCATCTTATCGGTATTATATACTTATAGACATCTATAATAGAGGCTCTGTTTAATACTCGATCTGTCATCATGTGAATAAACATTCGAATTGATCGTCTACGCTTGTTTAAAGTAGTATTCCTAGATGCCTCCAAGCATATATATAAACAGCTCCGTCCGTCGGTTATCTGTTACATTTAAGTTTGTAAACGCATTTTCATAGCCGGACGTCCAGATTGAATGTACTCATTCACTATAGTCAAAGACATAGAGAAGGAGAGGGAGAGAGAGGTTATCGACAGATAACCCATTTCCCTACACCAGCCGTCTTACTGGTGTTGTCCCCATTTTGTAAATACCGCACAAACACGCCTTTCCTCGCTCGTTCAAATCTCACCAGCTAAGAAAATGAGCGTGGTCTCGGCGAGAGTCACGTGGTCCCTTTCAATTTTTGACTGAGGTGACCTACGAAATTTAAGGCCTGCCCGCTTAAAATATGGTTCCTATTATTTAATACGTTTTTCTTTTTTATTATTTGTATTTATCCCATTTCTGCAACGCTTCTTTTATATTGCATTATTCGTTTTCTTTCTTTCTTTTCACTCTCGTTCTTTTTTATATCTTCTATTTTATCCCATTTCTGTAACGCTTCTTTTATATTGCATTATTCGTTTTCTTTCTTTCTTTTCACTCTCGTTCTTTTTTATTTCTTCTATTTTATCCCATTTCTGTAACGCTTCTTTTATATTGCATTATTCGTTTTCTTTCTTTCTTTTCACTCTCGTTCTTTTTTATTTCTTCTATTTTATCCCATTTCTGTAACGCTTCTTTTATATTGCATTATTCGTTTTCTTTCTTTCTTTTCACTCTCGTTCTTTTTTATTTCTTCTATTTTATCCCATTTCTGCAACGCTTCTTTTATATTGCATTATTCGTTTTCTTTCTTTCTTTTCACTCTCGTTCTTTTTTATTTCTTCTATTTTATCCCATTTCTGTAACGTTTCTTTTATATTGCATTATTCGTTTTCTTTCTTTCTTTTCACTCTCGTTCTTTTTTATTTCTTCTATTTTATCCCATTTCTGTAACGCTTCTTTTATATTGCATTATTCGTTTTCTTTCTTTCTTTTCACTCTCGTTCTTTTTTATTTCTTCTATTTTATCCCATTTCTGCAACGCTTCTTTTATATTGCATTATTCGTTTTCTTTCTTTCTTTTCACTCTCGTTCTTTTTTATTTCTTCTATTTTATCCCATTTCTGTAACGCTTCTTTTATATTGCATTATTCGTTTTCTTTCTTTCTTTTCACTCTCGTTCTTTTTTATTTCTTCTATTTTATCCCATTTCTGCAACGCTTCTTTTATATTGCATTATTCGTTTTCTTTCTTTCTTTTCACTCTCGTTCTTTTTTATTTCTTCTATTTTATCCCATTTCTGTAACGCTTCTTTTATATTGCATTATTCGTTTTCTTTCTTTCTTTTCACTCTCGTTCTTTTTTATTTCTTCTATTTTATCCCATTTCTGCAACGCTTCTTTTATATTGCATAATTCGTTTTCTTTCTTTCTTTTCACTCTCGTTCTTTTTTATTTCTTCTATTTTATCCCATTTCTGCAACGCTTCTTTTATATTGCATTATTCGTTTTCTTTCTTTCTTTTCACTCTCGTTCTTTTTTATTTCTTCTATTTTATCCCATTTCTGCAACGCTTCTTTTATATTGCATTATTCGTTTTCTTTCTTTCTTTTCACTCTCGTTCTTTTTTATTTCTTCTATTTTATCCCATTTCTGCAACGCTTCTTTTATATTGCATTATTCGTTTTCTTTCTTTCTTTTCACTCTCGTTCTTTTTTATTTCTTCTATTTTATCCCATTTCTGTAACGTTTCTTTTATATTGCATTATTCGTTTTCTTTCTTTCTTTTCACTCTCGTTCTTTTTTATTTCTTCTATTTTATCCCATTTCTGTAACGCTTCTTTTATATTGCATTATTCGTTTTCTTTCTTTCTTTTCACTCTCGTTCTTTTTTATTTCTTCTATTTTATCCCATTTCTGTAACGCTTCTTTTATATTGCATTATTCGTTTTCTTTCTTTCTTTTCACTCTCGTTCTTTTTTATTTCTTCTATTTTATCCCATTTCTGCAACGCTTCTTTTATATTGCATTATTCGTTTTCTTTCTTTCTTTTCACTCTCGTTCTTTTTTATTTCTTCTATTTTATCCCATTTCTGTAACGTTTCTTTTATATTGCATTATTCGTTTTCTTTCTTTCTTTTCACTCTCGTTCTTTTTTATTTCTTCTATTTTATCCCATTTCTGTAACGCTTCTTTTATATTGCATTATTCGTTTTCTTTCTTTCTTTTCACTCTCGTTCTTTTTTATTTCTTCTATTTTATCCCATTTCTGCAACGCTTCTTTTATATTGCATTATTCGTTTTCTTTCTTTCTTTTCACTCTCGTTCTTTTTTATTTCTTCTATTTTATCCCATTTCTGTAACGTTTCTTTTATATTGCATTATTCGTTTTCTTTCTTTCTTTTCACTCTCGTTCTTTTTTATTTCTTCTATTTTATCCCATTTCTGTAACGTTTCTTTTATATTGCATTATTCGTTTTCTTTCTTTCTTTTCACTCTCGTTCTTTTTTATTTCTTCTATTTTATCCCATTTCTGCAACGCTTCTTTTATATTGCATTATTCGTTTTCTTTCTTTCTTTTCACTCTCGTTCTTTTTTATTTCTTCTATTTTATCCCATTTCTGTAACGCTTCTTTTATATTGTATTATTCGTTTTCTTTCTTTCTTTTCACTCTCGTTCTTTTTTATTTCTTCTATTTTATCCCATTTCTGCAACGCTTCTTTTATATTGCATTATTCGTTTTCTTTCTTTCTTTTCACTCTCGTTCTTTTTTATTTCTTCTATTTTATCCCATTTCTGTAACGTTTCTTTTATATTGCATTATTCGTTTTCTTTCTTTTCACTCTCGTTCTTTTTTATTTCTTCTATTTTATCCCATTTCTGTAACGCTTCTTTTATATTGCATTATTCGTTTTCTTTCTTTCTTTTCACTCTCGTTCTTTTTTATTTCTTCTATTTTATCCCATTTCTGTAACGCTTCTTTTATATTGCATTATTCGTTTTCTTTCTTTCTTTTCACTCTCGTTCTTTTTTATTTCTTCTATTTTATCCCATTTCTGCAACGCTTCTTTTATATTGCATTATTCGTTTTCTTTCTTTCTTTTCACTCTCGTTCTTTTTTATTTCTTCTATTTTATCCCATTTCTGTAACGTTTCTTTTATATTGCATTATTCGTTTTCTTTCTTTCTTTTCACTCTCGTTTTTTTTTATTTCTTCTATTTTATCCCATTTCTGTAACGCTTCTTTTATATTGCATTATTCGTTTTCTTTCTTTCTTTTCACTCTCGTTCTTTTTTATTTCTTCTATTTTATCCCATTTCTGTAACGCTTCTTTTATATTGCATTATTCGTTTTCTTTCTTTCTTTTCACTCTCGTTCTTTTTTATTTCTTCTATTTTATCCCATTTCTGCAACGCTTCTTTTATATTGCATTATTCGTTTTCTTTCTTTCTTTTCACTCTCGTTCTTTTTTATTTCTTCTATTTTATCCCATTTCTGCAACGCTTCTTTTATATTGCATTATTCGTTTTCTTTCTTTCTTTTCACTCTCGTTCTTTTTTATTTCTTCTATTTTATCCCATTTCTGTAACGTTTCTTTTATATTGCATTATACGTTTTCTTTCTTTCTTTTCACTCTCGTTCTTTTTTATTTCTTCTATTTTATCCCATTTCTGTAACGCTTCTTTTATATTGCATTATTCGTTTTCTTTCTTTCTTTTCACTCTCGTTCTTTTTTATTTCTTCTATTTTATCCCATTTCTGTAACGTTTCTTTTATATTGCATTATTCGTTTTCTTTCTTTCTTTTCACTCTCGTTCTTTTTTATTTCTTCTATTTTATCCCATTTCTGCAACGCTTCTTTTATATTGCATTATTCGTTTTCTTTCTTTCTTTTCACTCTCGTTCTTTTTTATTTCTTCTATTTTATCCCATTTCTGTAACGTTTCTTTTATATTGCATTATTCGTTTTCTTTCTTTCTTTTCACTCTCGTTCTTTTTTATTTCTTCTATTTTATCCCATTTCTGTAACGTTTCTTTTATATTGCATTATTCGTTTTCTTTCTTTCTTTTCACTCTCGTTCTTTTTTATTTCTTCTATTTTATCCCATTTCTGCAACGCTTCTTTTATATTGCATTATTCGTTTTCTTTCTTTCTTTTCACTCTCGTTCTTTTTTATTTCTTCTATTTTATCCCATTTCTGCAACGCTTCTTTTATATTGCATTATTCGTTTTCTTTCTTTCTTTTCACTCTCGTTCTTTTTTATTTCTTCTATTTTATCCCATTTCTGTAACGTTTCTTTTATATTGCATTATTCGTTTTCTTTCTTTCATTTCAGTCTCGTTCTTTTTTATTTCTTCTATTTTATCCCATTTCTGTAACGCTTCTTTTATATTGCATTATTCGTTTTCTTTCTTTCTTTTCACTCTCGTTCTTTTTTATTTCTTCTATTTTATCCCATTTCTGTAACGTTTCTTTTATATTGCATTATTCGTTTTCTTTCTTTCTTTTCACTCTCGTTCTTTTTTATTTCTTCTATTTTATCCCATTTCTGTAACGCTTCTTTTATATTGCATTATTCGTTTTCTTTCTTTCTTTTCACTCTCGTTCTTTTTTATTTCTTCTATTTTATCCCATTTCTGCAACGCTTCTTTTATATTGCATTATTCGTTTTCTTTCTTTCTTTTCACTCTCGTTCTTTTTTATTTCTTCTATTTTATCCCATTTCTGTAACGTTTCTTTTATATTGCATTATTCGTTTTCTTTCTTTCTTTTCACTCTCGTTCTTTTTTATTTCTTCTATTTTATCCCATTTCTGCAACGCTTCTTTTATATTGCATTATTCGTTTTCTTTCTTTCTTTTCACTCTCGTTCTTTTTTATTTCTTCTATTTTATCCCATTTCTGTAACGCTTCTTTTATATTGCATTATTCGTTTTCTTTCTTTCTTTTCACTCTCGTTCTTTTTTATTTCTTCTATTTTATCCCATTTCTGCAACGCTTCTTTTATATTGCATTATTCGTTTTCTTTCTTCTTTTCACTCTCGTTCTTTTTTATTTCTTCTATTTCATCCCATTTCTGTAACGCTTCTTTTATATTGCATTATTCGTTGTCTTTCTTTCTTTTCACTCTCGTTCTTTTTTATTTCTTCTATTTTATCCCAATTCTGCAACGCTTCTTTTATATTGCATTATTCGTTTTCTTTCTTTCTTTTCACTCTCGTTCTTTTTTATTTCTTCTATTTTATCCCATTTCTGTAACGTTTCTTTTATATTGCATTATTCGTTTTCTTTCTTTCTTTTCACTCTCGTTCTTTTTTATTTCTTCTATTTTATCCCATTTCTGTAACGTTTCTTTTATATTGCATTATTCGTTTTCTTTCTTTCATTTCAGTCTCGTTCTTTTTTATTTCTTCTATTTTATCCCATTTCTGTAACGCTTCTTTTATATTGCATTATTCGTTTTCTTTCTTTCTTTTCACTCTCGTTCTTTTTTATTTCTTCTATTTTATCCCATTTCTGTAACGTTTCTTTTATATTGCATTATTCGTTTTCTTTCTTTCTTTTCACTCTCGTTCTTTTTTATTTCTTCTATTTTATCCCATTTCTGCAACGCTTCTTTTATATTGCATTATTCGTTTTCTTTCTTTCTTTTCACTCTCGTTCTTTTTTATTTCTTCTATTTTATCCCATTTCTGTAACGCTTCTTTTATATTGCATTATTCGTTTTCTTTCTTTCTTTTCACTCTCGTTCTTTTTTATTTCTTCTATTTTATCCCATTTCTGCAACGCTTCTTTTATATTGCATTATTCGTTTTCTTTCTTTCTTTTCACTCTCGTTCTTTTTTATTTCTTCTATTTTATCCCATTTCTGTAACGTTTCTTTTATATTGCATTATTCGTTTTCTTTCTTTCTTTTCACTCTCATTCTTTTTTATTTCTTCTATTTTATCCCATTTCTGTAACGTTTCTTTTATATTGCATTATTCGTTTTCTTTCTTTCTTTTCACTCTCGTTCTTTTTTATTTCTTCTATTTTATCCCATTTCTGCAACGCTTCTTTTATATTGCATTATTCGTTTTCTTTCTTTCTTTTCACTCTCGTTCTTTTTTATTTCTTCTATTTTATCCCATTTCTGCAACGCTTCTTTTATATTGCATTATTCGTTTTCTTTCTTTCTTTTCACTCTCGTTCTTTTTTATTTCTTCTATTTTATCCCATTTCTGTAACGTTTCTTTTATATTGCATTATTCGTTTTCTTTCTTTCATTTCAGTCTCGTTCTTTTTTATTTCTTCTATTTTATCCCATTTCTGTAACGCTTCTTTTATATTGCATTATTCGTTTTCTTTCTTTCTTTTCACTCTTCTTCTTTTTTATTTCTTCTATTTTATCCCATTTCTGTAACGTTTCTTTTATATTGCATTATTCGTTTTCTTTCTTTCTTTTCACTCTCGTTCTTTTTTATTTCTTCTATTTTATCCCATTTCGGTAACGCTTCTTTTATATTGCATTATTCGTTTTCTTTCTTTCTTTTCACTCTCGTTCTTTTTTATTTCTTCTATTTTATCCCATTTCTGCAACGCTTCTTTTATATTGCATTATTCGTTTTCTTTCTTTCTTTTCACTCTCGTTCTTTTTTATTTCTTCTATTTTATCCCATTTCTGTAACGTTTCTTTTATATTGCATTATTCGTTTTCTTTCTTTCTTTTCACTCTCGTTCTTTTTTATTTCTTCTATTTTATCCCATTTTTGTAACGCTTCTTTTATATTGCAATCTTCGTTTTCTTTCTTTCTTTTCACTCTCGTTCTTTTTTATTTCTTCTATTTTATCCCATTTCTGCAACGCTTCTTTTATATTGCATTATTCGTTTTCTTTCTTTCTTTTCACTCTCGTTCTTTTTTATTTCTTCTATTTTATCCCATTTCTGTAACGCTTCTTTTATATTGCATTATTCGTTTTCTTTCTTTCTTTTCACTCTCGTTCTTTTTTATTTCTTCTATTTTATCCCATTTCTGCAACGCTTCTTTTATATTGCATTATTCGTTTTCTTTCTTTCTTTTCACTCTCGTTCTTTTTTATTTCTTCTATTTCATCCCATTTCTGTAACGCTTCTTTTATATTGCATTATTCGTTTTCTTTCTTTCTTTTCACTCTCGTTCTTTTTTATTTCTTCTATTTTATCCCAATTCTGCAACGCTTCTTTTATATTGCATTATTCGTTTTCTTTCTTTCTTTTCACTCTCGTTCTTTTTTATTTCTTCTATTTTATCCCATTTCTGTAACGTTTCTTTTATATTGCATTATTCGTTTTCTTTCTTTCTTTTCACTCTCGTTCTTTTTTATTTCTTCTATTTTATCCCATTTCTGTAACGCTTCTTTTATATTGCATTATTCGTTTTCTTTCTTTCTTTTCACTCTCGTTCTTTTTTATTTCTTCTATTTTATCCCATTTCTGAAACGCTTCTTTTATATTGCATTATTCGTTTTCTTTCGTTCTTTTCACTCTCGTTCTTTTTTATTTCTTCTATTTTATCCCATTTCTGCAACGCTTCTTTTATATTGCATTATTCGTTTTCTTTCTTTCTTTTCACTCTCGTTCTTTTTTATTTCTTCTATTTTATCCCATTTCTGTAACGTTTCTTTTATATTGCATTATTCGTTTTCTTTCTTTCTTTTCACTCTCGTTCTTTTTTATTTCTTCTATTTTATCCCATTTCTGCAACGCTTCTTTTATATTGCATTATTCGTTTTCTTTCTTTCTTTTCACTCTCGTTCTTTTTTATTTCTTCTATTTTATCCCATTTCTGCAACGCTTCTTTTATATTGCATTATTCGTTTTCTTTCTTTCTTTTCACTCTCGTTCTTTTTTATTTCTTCTATTTTATCCCATTTCTGTAACGTTTCTTTTATATTGCATTATTCGTTTTCTTTCTTTCTTTTCACTCTTGTTCTTTTTTATTTCTTCTATTTAATCCCATTTCTGTAACGCTTCTTTTATATTGCATTATTCGTTTTCTTTCTTTCTTTTCACTCTCATTCTTTTTTATTTCTTCTATTTTATCCCATTTCTGTAACGCTTCTTTTATATTGCATTATTCGTTTTCTTTCTTTCTTTTCACTCTCGTTCTTTTTTATTTCTTCTATTTTATCCCATTTCTGCAACGCTTCTTTTATATTGCATTATTCGTTTTCTTTCTTTCTTTTCACTCTCGTTCTTTTTTATTTCTTCTATTTTATCCCATTTCTGTAACGTTTCTTTTATATTGCATTATTCGTTTTCTTTCTTTCTTTTCACTCTCGTTCTTTTTTATTTCTTCTATTTTATCCCATTTCTGTAACGTTTCTTTTATATTGCATTATTCGTTTTCTTTCTTTCTTTTCACTCTCGTTCTTTTTTATTTCTTCTATTTTATCCCATTTCTGTAACGTTTCTTTTATATTGCATTATTCGTTTTCTTTCTTTCTTTTCACTCTCGTTCTTTTTTATTTCTTCTATTTTATCCCATTTCTGTAACGTTTCTTTTACATCTAGATTTTTCTTTTTTTTTCTTTCTTTCTTTTCACACTTTTTCTTTTCTATTTCTCATTTTTATCGCATTTCTGTAACGCTTCTTTTATATTACATTATTCGTTTTTTTCTTTCTTTTCTTTTCGTCAATGTCGCTTCTCACATTTTAAATTTTCTTTCTCCCTTTCTTCTTTAATCTCTCGTTCGTCGAGTTGTGAAACCCTAACCTTTTACCTCTCCTCCGACTGTAAGAATGGACGATTGCGTCCGTACAAAAATGATCACTCAGGTCTGCCTATATCCACATAGGTATCGATCTATCAGCCAGTTGAAGTCGAATGGAGCAAAAAGTAATCCGCTTAATAACCAATCACAGATATTCACTTAATCGATTACATTATCGATCAATACTCTGAAAAAATAAAATTATTCTTTGTCAGATAATAGCATCCGAAAATTACATAGTTTAAGAAAAACCTGCTGAAGAAAACACTAAATCAAAGATTGTAGTATTTAATCAATTTGATTGTTAGTTTTTTTGATTAGCTAACATTTTACCGCATTTAACATTAATCTTTCAATACTAAAAAAAATCTATATTCATAACAGTTATTTCGTATCTGTCTGAATGCGAAACTATACTATGACATTTCTTTTAACTCACGTTCACCCCTAACAAGGCATATCACCACTTGGGCGTAAGGGGCTACTATTTGGGACTAGGCCTAGAGAAAGATGAACAAGATGTTAGTTTACGTTACATTTAAACTTTTGCATGTCAGTACAGTTAGAGAAGCAAATAGTAGGAAGAGAATTCCGAAGTCTAGCTGTTCGAGAGAAGAAACTGAGTAGAAATCTTCCTGGCATTTAGGGACCTCAACAGTAAAGAGGTGAGATATGGTTGCTAAGCGGGTTTGTCGGGCATATGCACGTCGGGGGAAGGGGGCACAATTGCAACGAGTTCATCAGCGCATATTCCTTTAAAATATTCGTAAAACAGGCACAGAGATGCAAAATTGCGGCGATGGGACAGGGGTTGGAGTTTAGTTGACAAAGTGAGACCTATTAGATTGAAACCTTTTTTGGACCCTATCGAAGAGGGAGAGGCTAGTGGTAGATGTACCAGCTCAGATGTGGCAACAATACTCCATGCATGGGCGAATGGTGGCCTTGTATATGTACAGGATGCTCATGGGTGTGTGTAGTCTTCTAGCTCGATAGATGGAACCCACCTTCTTTGCAACAGCCTTGGCAATGTCATCAATCTATTTGTTAAATACAACTTCTATTAATAATGGTGGTCACATATTAGTCTGAAGCTGTAACTACTATTACTTCAATAATGGAGATTCGATTTGGTATATGTCTGATTAAAGACGAAGCAATATCATTAATTCTATTAATAACGGAGATTTAATCTCTGTCTATCTAAAGTTGAAAAAATATTTTACTTCTTTTAATAATTGAGATTTGGTATCTGTCAGTCTCAAGCATTATTGTTCCTCTTGTGAGGTTTCGTGTAGTATTTGATCTTGTGTAAGTAGATCATTGTCTTTGAGGTGTAGTATATATATATATCATAATATATTCCCCATGTATCATATCTTCCTTTGTGGGGATAGTGTAGTATATTCTATTTCCGTTTGCCGTCAGGTTATCCCGGCATATACTAATGTAACTCTCGATGAAACTCGTACTAGTTAACATCTAGTTAACTAGTATTAATTAAACTAGTTAACATCTCTACTTACTGGCGAAGGCTACTAATATATAACGATATGATGTCAGCTTGACAATGCTCAATGAATGGGTGATTCTTAAAATAAAGCTGCCATACAAATGTGATTTTGTTATCTCGCATGACGTTCTGTGCTTCGTATTCATATTCGACCAATTATATCCATTACTGAATCCTTGCACGCAGCGGAGGTGCCAGTTGAGACATGCACATGCAGCGTTTATATTGATGCACCACATTGGCAATCGCTGCCACAACTCCCCTCTCAGCCCCTACAACGGTTGTATTTGTTATTGTCCAGTGTAAAAATGTTCGTTACCAGCATTATTCCTCGATTGTTTTTGTCGGCATTCGCTAGACCTTCTACAATGATCCACAGCCAAGACTGTAGTTATTGTACACTACACAAGACTCAGAATCTGCAGGTTTTCTCTACCCTGCAACCCCTCTCCCACAGAAGAGACGTTGCGAGCCTATCCTTGTTTTATCGTTATTTTCATGGCAGGTGCTCGTCTGAACTCCAATCCCTGGTCCCCCCTCGCCAAACTTTCACGAAAAACACCCGTCTAGCTGAATCCACTGTGAAAAATTTCCCCCACTCTATATCTGTGCCTAAATCAAAACGCGGATTTCATGAGCAAAGCTTCTTTCTTAGAACTGCACGCCTGTGGAACTCTGTTCCGTCTGCCTGCTTCCCTCCGGACTACAACTTGGATGTCTTCAAGTCTAATGTTAACAAATTCCTAATGAACCGCCCCCCTAATTAAACACTTCATAAAATCTCCTCACTAACGTGATGTACTTGCAATAACCCTTATCCCTGAGTGGCTTCCGGGCCTTGATAAGTGGTGATCACTGTGTAAAAAAAAAATAAAAAAAGGTTATCTGCCTCGCATACGGAATTGAATTTTCGCAGGTCCAAAACATTTCAGTTCAATGATATTATTAAACTGATTCATGCTTATTTAAGGATTGCTCTATAAGAGTAGGCATTGTATATAGATAATATTGGGATGTTTTAATTTTTAAAACTACACATTATATATATATATATATATATATATATATATATATATATATATATATGTGTGTATATATATATAATTTTAGCCCTTCGATGAAAAATTATTTTGCCAATAAGTCCATTAATTACCTGCAATCGCCGAATCAATTTGCTTTCACGAATTCACAATAGTCCTAATGTTATTTCGCGGATATTTTATTATATTTTATACACAGCTTCTGGGATATATATATATATATATATATATATATATATATATATATATATATATATATATATATATATATATATATATATATATACTTGAGAGAATAAACTATTAGAATAGAAGGTTTTCCGACATCTAGAGATCACTACAACGTAAATTTTGCTGTTGGTCGAATTCGTCGAGAATATTTATTTAACGGAAATATTAGTACGGAAATGACATTTCGTTGGAGGGCATTTCGTGCAATTGCATGTACAACAAATACATGTATGCAACATTGCGGCGATAGGACAGTGGCTGTAGGTTGACAGACAGTGTGAGGCCTATTAGTTTAAAGACTTTTTATTGTACAATATACAAGAGGAAGAAACTAGCGGTTGGTACACCATCCAAAATGGGGCAACAATATTCTATGCATGCGCGAATAGAGATATAAATTAACTGAAAGTGTGATATTATAATCCCTGCTAATAGCTAATAAAATAACTTACCTACTTTTATCTCACGAGGTAAGAGACATCTGAAAAGGGGGTTATTCAGTGTGGAGGAAATGGTTTGGAAATCTACAACTGCACTATTTCTAAATAATGATTTAAGAGGAATAAAAACAATCGAATTAAATGCATGCATCATCATCATCATCATCATCATCACCATCATCATCACCACCACCACCACCATCGCCTTGAGCCCTTGGAGGGGCATACGCATTCCACAACAGGCCACCATCGTCCACGATCTCTTCTCAGGTGTTCTTTGGTCGGCCTCCTTTCCCCTTCCTCTAGGGTTCTAGGTCAGGGCGTAGCATGTGATATTTGTTGGTTATTTCCTAAGGGTATGCCCGATCCATCGCCATCGTCTTCTTCTAATCTTTTCTTCTACTTGTACACGGTTGGTTACCCCCCATAGATCTGTGTTACTGATGGTAGTTGGCCAGTGGATCTTTATCATTCTTCGAAGGTATGAGTTGATAAAAGTTTGCACTCTTCTGATAGTGGTCTTTGTTGTTCTCCACGTTTCTGCTCCATACAGTAAATTCGTGCCACCTACATTTATCTCCCTATATTTTTCTCCATCGTTGCTGCTGTCGTAGATTCCCGTGTTTGGTTCTAGCATCTAAATGGTGTCATTTAAGTTTTGAGATATCTTGGCTAGAAGTGTTGACCGTTCTTCAACCTTTGAGCGAATCATAAAAAGTTGGAGTACATATATATATATATATATATATATATATATATATATATATATATATATATATATATATAAATTACAATAAGTTTACCAAGGTAATCAAAATGGTAAACTTAAAATATATTATAAATATTAAAGAGTTAATATTTACAAGTAAAGTAATCTCAACCAGATGTAAAAGCTCAATAAAACCGACAAGGAAATAGAGCTTATAATATGAACAAATGATTAATAAAACATGTTAAAAGACATCTTGAAAAATAGTTAAAAGCATATTTAATTTTAAAAAAAGAAGCACAGGATAAGTGGATAGTCCTTAACCGCGGAGTTTCGAAGAAATACTCTCCTTCTCATCAGAGGGCAGGAATTAGCAAAATGCGGGATCGGATTTTGCATATAAAAGTATTTAATGAAAATACAAGTTAGTCACAGATCTTACTTGGTTAAAAAAAAAGGTGAGGTAAGGGGAATAGGAGGTAAAAGAAAAATGATAAAAAGATTTCACATGAATGGATAGTCTGGTGAAGAGTAAAAAATCCAAGAATGGTAAAATCCAAAACGTTCGAATTTAAAATTTCCAATCCAATGGGTAAATTCCAAATGGTCCAAAATGATCCAAAAGGCAGAGTTCATTAAAAAACATCGCAAATGGAATGAATTCCAAATCATTAAAAGAAAAAGCACCGGAGAGAATATTTAAAACATGTCTGTCAAGGCTGGAGGAATCAAGTAAATTAAGGTTTAAAAAAAAGAAAAAAAACGAAAAGCGGTGAAACTTTAAATTTGAAAAGCAAGGTCAAACTGACCCAGACAAAAAGCGCGAAAGTTAGCGCTAATAATTAGGTCAACTTAGATATGCACGTGAAAGTCCCAGAATTAAATTAAGAAACACTGGTTAGAAGAACAAATAAATGGCTAAGTTTATGAAATGGAGCGTCTATTATATTAAAAAAACAAATGAAAGTAAATAAATTAAAAATAGAAAATTAAAAAAAACAAAAAACTATATATAAATATATACACACACATACATATATATATATATAAACACATACACATACATATACATACAGGCACACAAATGCACACATACATGTACATACATACACACACGCATATACATATATATACATATATGTATACATATACAATAACACACACACACATATATATACATATATATACAAACACACACGCATGCATAAATATATACACATATCCAAAAACATATCCAAAAACATATACAAGTTAAACAAAAACATACATACATACTTACACACAAATTAAGAGGAGGGGCTGGCCGGTATCTACAAACTCCGGAATAAGGCAAATAAATGTGTATGTAAATGCATATAGTAAAATATAAGTAAACAAATACATAGAATAAGAATGAGTAGGTTGATGTATATATTTAATTAATAGGTATGCTTATACCATAAAACTGAGACAGCAGATGCAAATCCGGCCAAAGAAATAAAGAAATACAAATAATATATATATACACACACACACATACACATATATATATGTATGTATATATATAAGTGTAAATGTATGTGTATTTGTCTGTCTGTCTGTCTGTCTGTGTACATTTCTCTACCAAATAACTCTGGAAATTTTCGGTCTACAGATTCTAAATTTGACATAAGGAGTATTGAGATTTGGGAAAATCTTTTTAATCGGTTGTCAACCTGAATTTTTGCTGTTAAGGGGTCAAAGTTCAACGATTTGACATTTGGGTCTAAACACTTGACATTTTAGATATATGGTTACTTGAACATGGATCTAACTTTATAATTGTATTTGAGCCCAGAACAATAAATGCTAAGGGGTCATAATTAGGGTCAAATGTTAAAAATAATTGACCTCTAAGGTGTCTACGAAATTACACAGCCAATTTTTGGTCCAAACATTTGAAATTTAACATAAAATGTATTCAGACATAGGGCAGACTTTTTAATTTTTTTTTCCTGAAAATTTGGTAAAAGTTCAAAAGATTTGTGGTCTCTATAAAACTATTAAACCAATTTTGGGTCTAAACATTTTAAATTTTACATAAAGGGTATTCATACATGCAGCAAGCTTTTTTAATCAGTTTTTGGGCGAAAATTTGGCCAGCAAGAGGTCAAAGTTTACAGAATTGACCTTTGCAGATGCTACCAAACTCCTCTGCCAATTTTGGGTCTAAACACTTGAAATTTTAGATGTACGTTACTTATACATGGGTCAAAGATTTTAATTTAATTTGAGGCAAAAACAATAAATGTTAAGGGGTCAAAATTAGGATCAAACTTTAAAAAAGCTAATATCTGCGGTCTCTGCCAACTTTTCTCTGTGGTAGTTAAGGAAACCTATTATATAGAAAGGCATTACATATTCACACTTTTTAATATATACATATGCACATAAAGTTATGAACAGTACATAGGGCCCGAGCAAAGCCGGGCGGAACTACTAGTATATATATATATATATATATATATATATATATATATATATATATATATATATATATATATATATATATATATATATATATATATAATCTATGGATAAAAATAAATACGAAAAACATATAGATGTTTATATCTTTTCTGTATTCATTTCCTGTTTTTGGACCTGAAATACGAAAAGTCTTTGGAACAAAAAACGTAAAATTTTCTTTCAATAGCACATATTTTCGACCGATCTTTCGGTCTTCTTCAGTGGGAATGATGGAAACATGAGTGCAAGAGGGGAACGGGTATAGCCAATGAAATTAATATCTATCTGTATATGACCCTCCCAATATTTTTACTTGGAATGGTCAGCAACTTGTGTGGCTTCTGTTCAAAATCAAGTATTTCATAAAATCTTGAATTGAACACCCACACACCCCACGTACACACTCGCATATGTAAGCATACATGCATGTACACCTGCACACTACCACATATCCTTCTACACGTACTCGTACACTCACAGAATACGCACACACACACACACGTTTATAGACTACGTACACATACACCTGGAGACTGATGAACAGATGTTGGCTAATAAGATAAGTAGAAACTTCTGACCAAAAGCTGATGTTTCCCATTGGAATCATACATTTATTATGATTCTAGGTATGGGACGGGGTCAAAGGATAACATCTTCTCTGCTTGTCTGGATTGCCCGCACGCATACACATTTGTTTTTTGGGTTTTTTTCGACTGTTTACTGTAGATTCTAATGTCTATCATAAATTAATATACACACACATAAAATGTATTAAAAAATAAACGAAGAATATTCATTATTTTCATTTAATTTACGTAATTTATTTCAATTTTTGTTCAAACATAGTAAAATATCAGTGAAAACCACTTAGATGTCGGGATATTTGATATATAACGTTTCTCTGTTCGTCTGTGTGTTCGTATGTCCCTTCCTTTCTTCTCTCACACACACACACAAACACACACACATACACATATACATATATATATATATTCACACTTATATATATATATATATATATATATATTCACACTTATATATATATATATATTCACACTTATATATATACACTTATATATATATATATATTCACATATATATATATATATATATATATATATATATATATATATATTGTTAATTTTTTAAACAATAAATACGGTTAAGTAGCTTCTTCGCCTGGAAGATTGTTTTACTAAGAAAAAATGCCCATATTTTATTGTGACGTAGATAAATAATATTTTTTTATTATTTTTAAAAGAGCACTCTAACTTGAAAAAATTGCCTGGGTAGCCCTGCAGCAGTCCTCGGTAAGGGTGACTCATTATCAGTAAATTAACTCCTTTCTAAAAGCAAGAAGGCAAAGCCTGGAAGCGTGGACCTCATAGAACAGCACAGAACCAGCATTACATCGCAACCAACAGGGACCAAATCATTAAATAGGTGGTTTAATCTCTGTTGAGTTTTGGGGGCGAGGAAAAATCCCTAGCCGCTTCGCAAGCAACAGCTTTTTTTTCAAGAAACTTCCAGACTTTCTTGTATCTATAGATTATATACTTTTTCGTGTTACCATGAACGTTTAAATGTGCGTAAATGGTTACGGCAATCAAATGTGAACAGAACTTAATTAATGGATAAAAATTTGGAGAGATATTTTTTGTAGCCATGGTAAATCAATGAATGGTGCATGATTGATGTTTGGGGTACTAGAACCAAACACTCGTGGTTATTACGCACTTCAGCCGACAACATGCATCTCTAAACTCTTTTAACCATGAGAACATGTTAAGAATCAACAGTCGTTTTAAAGGTCAAGAACCAAGCAATCAGAGGAAAAGAAACGCTTTTGCCACGGGCCAATAATATCTTCACATTGTGTGGAATATACAATGTCGTGGCTCCCTATTGACCTTTATATATATATATATATATATATATATATATATATATATATATATATATGTATGTATATATATATGTATATATATATATCAAAAATACACACACACACACACACACATAAGCGAGAGTGCCCGGTCCTAAAATACGCTTAAATATGATATTTTAATTTATGCAGGTTTCGTACATATATAAATATATATATATGAATATTATTCTGTGGAATATACAATGTTGTAGCTCCCTGTTTACCCCTGTGATATATATATATATATATATATATATATATATATATATATATATATATAAGAAAATGAAGTCTGATACAAGCCTTAGGAATACATATATATATATATATATGTGTGTGTACTTTCCTCTCACTCCTCCCGCTCTCCCCTCTCTATCCATTACTCCAACTCATGGTTTTTAATACCCATATGTAATCAAAAATCTTTCTTATAACTTACTTTCGGCTTAAATCGTCTGACGACATGCACTGCATAGTTTGTTTATTCCGTCCATAGAAACAACTTATAATGATTTAAGTAAATACACCCTGAGGTTGAAATATAAAAACATATTAAGCTCTACTAACGTATCGCGCAATTTTTTTTCTCCTGTTTTTTTGTAATAAATATACCTCTTAATATATATATATATATATATACGTATATATATATGTTTGTTTGTGTGTGTATACATATATATATATGCATTAATGTATATACGCATATATATGCATATATATATATATATATATATATATATATATATATATATATATATTGTTTTATTTTATTTATAAAACAAAAAGAAAAATTTAAGAATCTACATAAATTTAAAAGATGGCCGACTTTTAACAACATGTGGATGGAATTCCTTTTCCCCAAACTTTTTGTTGGTAACATCGAATGGAAATAACATCTAACGGGTTTGTGAGGAAAAATAGATTTTTATGAACACGTAAAATCATAAAATTGCCATCCCATTAACAAAACGGCTGTAATGAAGAAATCTAAGATAAAATAAACAAAAGTTATAAAAAAGAAAAAATTTAAGTCTTTTTATTTCAACAAAACTTTGTACTATATAAGCTCTGCGCCTATAAAATAGATACATTGAGCTTCACTCAAAATTAACGGTGATTCAGTTTTTATCATAACAGTCTCAACGTGTTAAACGAAAACGGTACACATTGAAATTAAACATAATTTCAAAAAATAAACATATATATATATATATATATATATATACGTTTAATTTATATATATACACGTTTAATTTATATATATATATATATATATATATACGTTTAATATATATGTATACGGTTAATATCTATCTATATATATATACATATATATGTTTAATATATATGCGTTTAATATCTATCAATCTATATCTATACTTATATATATATATACATATACATATATATATGTATATATATATATACGTTTAATATCTAGTCGGTCGTTGATTATCTATTTATATTTATTTATTATGATTTATTAATACATATGTCATTTAATCATATTCTATTCATATTCACAAATTCATCTAAAACTATATATATATATATATATATATATATATATATATATATATATATATATATATATATATATAATGTGTGTGTGTTTGTACGAAAATCTACATCGATAAACTGCAACCGGAATTTCGTGGAGATATTATTTGTGCTCATATTTTGACAAAAGTTGAAAAGAAAATCAAATCGAATCTAAATAATTGCCAGTGAGCCACTAACCCGAGGAAGTTTCAAGGAGAAAAAAAAATTTTTTTTCGAAAATTGGATGAAATTATATCTGGCAGCGAATCAGGAAAAAAAATGGCGGAATAGAGAGAACGAGGAGAGGCAACGATGGAAAAAACTAATAAAGGATCCGAATGAAATAGAACGAGTGGTCGAACAAAACATGAACTGAGATTAGATGCACACATATTTCTCTATATACCGTTCGTTCGCACCATCTCTTTCTCTCTCTCTCTTTCTCTCTCTCTCTCTCTCTTTCTCTCTCTCACACACTCTCTCTCTTATATATATATATATATATATATATATATATATATATATATATATATATATATATATACACTAGCATGGTTGCTCGGCGTTTCCTAAGTATTTGGAGGTGTATGTTGAGCAAAAACAGCAGTCAATTTCTTTTAAATTATACCCCTATTATGACCCCTTAAAATTTATTGTTTTGGGCTCAAATCGAGTTATTCAGTTAGATCCATGTCCAAGGAACCTGTATCTAAAATTTCAAGTGTTTAAACCCAAAATTTTCATAGGAGTTTGGTAGAGTTTTAAAAGGTCAAATCGTTGAGCTTTGACCCCTTAATCGCCAAATTTCTTGCCAAAAAACCGATCACAAAGATTTTACAAATCTCAGTACCCTGTATATTAAATTTCGAGTCTGTAAACTGAAAATTGACAGAGTTATTGCGTAGGGAAATGTACACACGCAGACACACAGACAGACACTTTCACTTTAATAAATATATAGATACTAGCACTTCAGCCCGGCGTTGCCCGGGTGTTTGGAGGTGTATGTTGAGAAAAAAAAAAGAAAAAGAAAAAACGGTCAATATTTTTAAACTTTGACCCCTATTATGTCCCCTTAACATTTATTGTTTTGGACTCAAATCAAGTTATTAAGTTATATCGATGTCCAAGGAACCTATATCTAAAATTTCAAGTGTTTAGACCCACAATTGGCGGAGGAGTTTGGTAGAATTCTCAGAGGTCAAATCGTTGAACTTTGACCACTTGCTCGGGTGTTTGGAGGTGTATGCTGTGCAAAAAAAGCAAAAAAACAAAAAAAAATGGTTAATTTTTTAAACTTTGACCCCTATTATGACCCCTTAAAATTTATTGTTTCGGGCTCAACTTACTTTATTAAGTTAGATCCATGTTCAAGGAACCTATATCTAAAATTTCAAGTGTCTAGACCCAAAATTGTCGGAGGAGTTTGGTAGAGTTCTTAAAGGTCAAATCGTTGAAATTTGACCCCTTAACAGCCAAATTTCTGGCTAACACTCGTCACATCGATTTTCCCAAATCTCAGTACCCGGTATTTCAAATTTCGAGTCTATAGACTAAAAATTGACAGAGTTATTGCGTAGGGAAATGTACACAGACAGACAGACACACAGACACACAGACACACAGACAGACAGACAGACAGACAGACACGTTCACTTTTATAGATATATAGATATACAGATATATATAGATATATATATGTGTGTGTGTGTGTTTGCGTATGTATATGTGTATATATATGTGTATGCGTGTATAATATGTGTATA